>NC_088718.1:0-2500 GCF_963576615.1 Watersipora subatra
CCTCTAGCGTCCGTCGCCTCGGTCGACGGACGCGGCAATCTAGGTTCGTGTCTCGAGGCTCGCCGCGCGCCGCCGCCTCGCGAGCGTACGAAGCACACGTCCGCGTCAGACGCGTCCGCGCTTCGTCTCTCCTCGCGAAGCCGCGCGCGACTCTCGCGTCTTACGACTGCCCGTGCGTAAGACGCGCGCGACGACTGTCGGCGCTCGCCGCCTCTAGCGACGAGGCCTCCGCGTCGCGACGCGTCTCGCCGTTCGTGAAAACGGCCGTCGGCGTGTCGCGCGACGATCGTCGTCGATGGTACCCGGCCGCGCGCCTCGATCGCCGGGCTCGACTCGATCGTCGCTAATGTTCACCACCTTTCGCGCGATCACCTCAACGCCGAGCGAGCGTCTCTCGAAGGAGAGGACGCCCCTCGCGACTCGTCAGTCGTACCGCTCGAGCGACGGTTTCGACTGTCCCGACCCTTCGCTCGCCTCGCGAGCACTCGCGGACGGCTTCGGCGCGCGGCGCACTAGGTGCTACTCCGACGCGTCGAGCGGCCAGTCGCTAGTCAGCCAAGGAAATGTCCGAGAAGATCTCGGACGGTTGGGGGCGCTCCCTTATCGCTCGAGTTCCGGAGGGCGGTACCCACTCGCGTACTCGCGTACGCGCCCTCGGATATGGAATCGAACGACCCGCGAAGGCGGGAGCGCGCGGGTACTAGTAGCGCGCGGTAGTTCGCCTCCTGAGAAGACCGACAAGACGAGCAGCCTTCGGCTAGCCGAGCGAGACGGCGACTACTAGTAGTACGCGGGAGCTCGCCTCCTGAGAAGACCGACAAGACGAGCAGCCTTCGGCTAGCCGAGCGAGACGGCGACTACTAGTAGTACGCGGGAGCTCGCCTCCTGAGAAGACCGACAAGACGAGCAGCCTTCGGCTAGCCGAGCGAGACGGCCTCTACTAGTAGTGCGCGGTAGTCCGCCTCCTGAGAAGGCCGACAAGACGAGCAGCCTTCGGCTAGCCGAGCGAGACGGCCTCTACTAGTAGTGCGCGGTAGTCCGCCTCCTGAGAAGGCCGACAAGACGAGCAGCCTTCGGCTAGCCGAGCGAGACGGCCTCTACTAGTAGTGCGCGGTAGTCCGCCTCCTGAGAAGGCCGACAAGACGAGCAGCCTTCGGCTAGCCGAGCGAGACGGCCTCTACTAGTAGTGCGCGGTAGTCCGCCTCCTGAGAAGGCCGACAAGACGAGCAGCCTTCGGCTAGCCGAGCGAGACGGCCTCTACTAGTAGTGCGCGGTAGTCCGCCTCCTGAGAAGGCCGACAAGACGAGCAGCCTTCGGCTAGCCGAGCGAGACGGCCTCTACTAGTAGTGCGCGGTAGTCCGCCTCCTGAGAAGGCCGACAAGACGAGCAGCCTTCGGCTAGCCGAGCGAGACGGCCTCTACTAGTAGTGCGCGGTAGTCCGCCTCCTGAGAAGGCCGACAAGACGAGCAGCCTTCGGCTAGCCGAGCGAGACGGCCTCTACTAGTAGTGCGCGGTAGTCCGCCTCCTGAGAAGGCCGACAAGACGAGCAGCCTTCGGCTAGCCGAGCGAGACGGCCTCTACTAGTAGTGCGCGGTAGTCCGCCTCCTGAGAAGGCCGACAAGACGAGCAGCCTTCGGCTAGCCGAGCGAGACGGCCTCTACTAGTAGTGCGCGGTAGTCCGCCTCCTGAGAAGGCCGACAAGACGAGCAGCCTTCGGCTAGCCGAGCGAGACGGCCTCTACTAGTAGTGCGCGGTAGTCCGCCTCCTGAGAAGGCCGACAAGACGAGCAGCCTTCGGCTAGCCGAGCGAGACGGCCTCTACTAGTAGTGCGCGGTAGTCCGCCTCCTGAGAAGACCGACAAGACGAGCAGCCTGCCTGCCTGCCTGCCTGCCTGCCATCGTCTGACTTTGACTTTGCCTGCCTGCCTGCCTGCCTGCCTGCCTGCCTGCCTGCCATCGTCTGACTTTGACTTTGCCTGCCTGCCTGCCTGCCTGCCTGCCTGCCTGCCTGCCATCGTCTGACTTTGACTTTGCCTGCCTGCCTGCCTGCCTGCCTGCCTGCCTGCCTGCCTGCCTGCCTGCCTGCCTGCCTGCCTGCCTGCCTGCCTGCCATCGTCTGACTTTGACTTTGCCTGCCTGCCTGCCTGCCTGCCTGCCTGCCTGCCTGCCTGCCTGCCTGCCTGCCTGCCTGCCTGCCATCGTCTGACTTTGACTTTGCCTGCCTGCCTGCCTGCCTGCCTGCCTGCCTGCCATCGTCTGACTTTGACTTTGCCTGCCTGCCTGCCTGCCTGCCTGCCTGCCTGCCTGCCTGCCATCGTCTGACTTTGACTTTGCCTGCCTGCCTGCCTGCCTGCCTGCCTGCCTGCCTGCCTGCCTGCCTGCCATCGTCTGACTTTGACTTTGCCTGCCTGCCTGCCTGCCTGCCTGCCTGCCTGCCTGCCTGCCATCGTCTGACTTTGACTTTGCCTGCCTGCCTGCCTGCCTGCCTGCCTGCCTGCCTG
>NC_088718.1:7500-15000 GCF_963576615.1 Watersipora subatra
CTCCAGCGCCATCCATTTTCAGGGCTAGTTGATTCGGCAGGTGAGTTGTTACACACTCCTTAGCGGATTCCGACTTCCATGGCCACCGTCCTGCTGTCTATATCAACCAACACCTTTTGTGGTCTCTCATGAGCGCGCGTCGGGCGCCTTAACCGGGCGTTTGGTTCATCCCACAGCGCCAGTTCTGCTTACCAAAAACGGCCCACTGGGCACTCTCTGTTCGCGCTAAGCTCGCGCGACCCCGCTCGGGAAGGGCCGCGCTTCTTACCCATTTAAAGTTTGAGAATAGGTTGAGGACGTTTCGTCCCCAATGCCTCTAATCATTCGCTTTACCGGATAAAACCATTTATCTCGAGTGCCAGCTATCCTGAGGGAAACTTCGGAGGGAACCAGCTACTAGGCGGTTCGATTAGTCTTTCGCCCCTATGCTCAAGTTTGACGACCGATTTGCACGTCAGGATCGCTGCGAGCCTCCACCAGAGTTTCCTCTGGCTTCGCCCTGCTCAAGCATAGTTCACCACCTTTCGGGTCTGAGCGCGCGCGCTCTCGCGCCGCGGGCACTCGCGTCGAGTCGCCCGCGGGCCGGCGTTGCGCCGACACGCCAGTGCCGGATCGCGCCCGTTTTGCCTTAGCTGCGCCGCTGGGGTTCGCGCGTGAGCCCATCGACTCGCGCGCGCGCTCAACTCCTTGGTCCGTGTTTCAAGACGGGTCGGACGGAGTGCCGGGAACCACACGACTCGGACCCCGGGTGCCGCGTGGCGTCGAGCGGCGCGACAGACGGCGCGCGCGACGACAAACTGCGAGCAGTTCGCCGCCGGCGTCCGCGAGCCCGCCGCCTCGAGCCACTCCCGCGCGGGGAGTGCACCGCAGGCGCTCCTCGCCCGTCGAGTCGGTCAACGCCTCGGTCGGCCTATAACACGACGCGCGAACGCGTCGCCACCTAGCCGCCGGGCTTCCGACGACTCGACGGGCGGTCGTCGCGCTCCGCCGCCGCCAAGTGCACCGATCGGACCGCCCTCCCGAGAGAGCGCGGCCGCTCGGCTGAATGACGACGACGAACTCGCCCGGTTCCGTCCGTTTGCCTCTGAACGGTTTCACGTACTCTTGAACTCTCTTTTCAAAGTTCTTTGCAACTTTCCCTCACGGTACTTGTTCGCTATCGGTCTCGCACTAGGTATTTAGCCTTAGATGGAGCTTACCACCCGCTTTGGGCTGCACTCTCAAGCAACCCGACTCCGCGACGACGACGGGCGTCCGACGCTCGTCCGGCGAGTAGAGGGCTGACACCCGCTCGGGCAGACCCTTTCAGAGATACTCGTGCCGGGAGCGACGGTCGCGAGTCGCCGCCGAAACGCCACATTGCACGGCGACCGAGGGGTCGCGGGCTTCGGCGCTGGGCTTCTCCCCTTTCGCTCGCCGCTACTCGGGGAATCCTAGTTAGTTTCTTTTCCTCCGCTTACTGATATGCTTAAGTTCGGCGGGTAGTCGCGTCCGATCTGAGGTCGTACTAGACGAGTTCGGACGACCGCGAGAGCCGCGCGGGACGAAGAGGGAGCGCGCGGTCTCTCCGTCGCCGCGCGAGCGACGGAGGCGACGGCGATCGCCGCGTCGCGGCCGCGCGGGCTCGTCGAGAACCGACTCGACGAAACCTCGCGCGCCCGACGCGCGTCGCCGTTCGCGCGCGCTACGCCGTAACCTCTTCGTCTCTCTCTCTCTCTCCGCGCGGTCACGCGTCGTCCGGGCCCGGGCGCGCGCTCCCCTCGGGAGCGAGCGCGCCGGTAGTACGCTTGAGGACGAGGCCGACGCGCGGTCGGCAGCGTCCCAGGGCGTCGCGAGCGGCGCCGACGAGGGCGCGCTCGAGCGACGATGGTCGGCGAATGACGACCCTCAGACGGGCGCGGCCTCGGGATGACCCGAGGCCACAATGTGCGTTCGAGATGCCGATGATCGATGTGTCCTGCAGTTCACATTGCCTAACGCAGCTGGCTGCGCTCTTCATCGACGTGCGAGCCGAGTGATCCACCGCTCAGAGTTGTGCTTCGCGTAGTCGGGGCTACGCTCTCAGTTCGCGTTCGACTCGCTCGGGGCGGCAGGCAGCGCCGCCCGCGCGCGCGAGTCCTCGCCCGGTCCTCGCTTCAGTCCTCGTGTGTGTCAAACCGAGACGAACGAGCGCAGTTCGGTACGGGCGCCTCTCGCGAGCTCGCCGTGCGACGGCGGCTAGCTCGCACGAGGTCTTCGAGCGATAATCGCGGCGCGCGCCGAAACGCGCGACGCGACTTTACCGACCACCCCGGTCCTACGCACCCGTACCTTTCGCGTAACCGTCAATTCCCGCCTCGACGTCGACCGCGAAGTCGACGTCGCGACGCGCCGTCAATTCCCGCCTCGGCGTCGAACGCGAAGTCGACGCCTCGACGCTAACCGTCAATTCCCGCCTCGGCGCCGACCGCGAAGTCGACGCCTCGACGCTAACCGTCAATTCCCGCCTCGGCGCCGACCGCGAAGTCGACGCCTCGACGCTAACCGTCAATTCCCGCCTCGACGCCGACCGCGAAGTCGACGCCTCGACGCTAACCGTCAATTCCCTTTCTCTTCGGGCTCGCGGTCGACGTTCTCGAGCGCGTCGCTTTCGCGAACGCGTTCTCGAACGACGGCCGGATCATCGACAATGATCCTTACGCAGGTTCACCTACGAAAACCTTGTTACGACTTTTACTTCCTAGAAGTGATCAAGTTCGTCTCACTTTCCGCCTCGCGACGCGACGCCCGAGAGCGCCGTGTGCCGCGCGCGGTCCGTGAGCCTCACTAAACCACTCAATCGGTAGTAGCGACGGGCGGTGTGTACAAAGGGCAGGGACAGATTCCCCGCGAGCTGATGACTCGCCAGTACAAGGAATTCCTCGTTCACGGAGAACAATTGCAATCTCCGATCCCTAGCACGTTCGCGGTTCAACGGGTTGCCCACGCCGACCGGCGCGGGAGAAACACGCTGATGCGAACAGTGTAGCGCGCGTGCGGCCCCGAACATCTGAGGGCATCACTGACCTGTTATTGCTCTCCGCTTCACGCGGCTAAAAGCCGCTTGTCCCTCTAAGAAGCGAACGGTCGCCGTCCGTAGTCGGCGCCGTCTATTTAGCAGGCAAGAGTCTCGTTCGTTATCGGAATTAACCAGACAGATCGCTCCACGAACTAAGAACGGCCATGCACCACCAACCACTGAATCGAGAAAGAGCTCTCAACCTGTCTGTCATAACAGTGTTCGGGCCGGGTGAGGTTTCCCGTGTTGAGTCAAATTAAGCCGCAGGCTCCACTCCTGGTGGTGCCCTTCCGTCAATTCCTTTAAGTTTCAGCTTTGCAACCATACTCCCCCCGGAACCCAATGACTTTGGTTTCCCGGGCAATACTGCTGGCGGCAACTTCTGTAGAAGTGCGCCCAATTGCCAGTCGGCAACGTTTACGGTCAGAACTACGGCGGTATCTGATCGCCTTCGCACCTCTGACTTTCGTTCTTGATTAATGAAAACATTCTTGGCAAATGCTTTCGCAGTAGGGCGTCTTCGGACGATCCTTGAATTTCACCTCTCCCGTCCGAGTACGAATGCCCCCGGCAGTCCCTGTTAATCATTGGCTCGCCGACTCTCTAACCAACAAAATGAGTACGAGCCCATTTTCCATCATACCATGCTGAGCTGTTCAAGCTGCTCGCCCCCTCTAAGCGGTTCAATTTCTTCAAGGTGAACGTGCAGCGGCGGCGCGCTCACACGGCGAAGTGCAAGCGACGCGCGCCCTCCGCGCCTGGCTCGGTCGGGCGAGAGCGACCGGTACGGCCGTCCGCCCTCCCGCGTCTGACGCTTCAACTACGAGCTTTTTAAACGCAGCAATATAAATATACGCTGCTAGAGCTGGAATTACCGCGGCTGCTGGCACCAGGCTTGCCCTCTAGTGGATCCTCGTTAAAGGATTTGAAGTGTACTCATTCCGATTACGGCGACGCGTTTGCGCGCCGCATCGGTATTGTTCGTCACTACCTCTCGGTGTCCGAAGTGGGTAATTTGCGTGCCTGCTGCCTTCCTTAGAAGTGGTCGCCGTTTCTCATGCGGCCTCTCCAGAATCGAACCCAGATTCTCTGTTATCCGTTAACGCCACGGTTGGCATAGCACCAACCGTCGTCAGCATGATAGATCAGAAACTCAGTGTAGGCGTCGCCGGCTCGAAGGCCGTGCGATCGGCGGCAATTACTCGGGTGTCGTCCACCGAGGCCCGTCCGGAGACGAGCCGCTGGTTTTCGCCTAATAAGTGCGCCCTTCCCACGCCCGGAGGCGAAGTCGGAGCCTTGTCGCATGTATTAGCACCGGAGTTACCGCACGTTATCCACGGGTGAGTCTGTCCCCAGTGGAGTCATAACCGATTTAATGAGCCGTCCGCAGTCTCGCCGTCTACACGGCTTGTACTTAGACATGCATGGCTTAATCTTTGAGACAAGCATATGATTACTGGCAGGATCAACCAGATAGAGCTCGGTCGACGCGTACGTCGCCGGCGTCGGGCGCGAGGGGTTGCCGGTCCCTCGCGCCCTCTAGCGTCCGTCGCCTCGGTCGACGGACGCGGCAATCTAGGTTCGTGTCTCGAGGCTCGCCGCGCGCCGCCGCCTCGCGAGCGTACGAAGCACACGTCCGCGTCAGACGCGTCCGCGCTTCGTCTCTCCTCGCGAAGCCGCGCGCGACTCTCGCGTCTTACGACTGCCCGTGCGTAAGACGCGCGCGACGACTGTCGGCGCTCGCCGCCTCTAGCGACGAGGCCTCCGCGTCGCGACGCGTCTCGCCGTTCGTGAAAACGGCCGTCGGCGTGTCGCGCGACGATCGTCGTCGATGGTACCCGGCCGCGCGCCTCGATCGCCGGGCTCGACTCGATCGTCGCTAATGTTCACCACCTTTCGCGCGATCACCTCAACGCCGAGCGAGCGTCTCTCGAAGGAGAGGACGCCCCTCGCGACTCGTCAGTCGTACCGCTCGAGCGACGGTTTCGACTGTCCCGACCCTTCGCTCGCCTCGCGAGCACTCGCGGACGGCTTCGGCGCGCGGCGCACTAGGTGCTACTCCGACGCGTCGAGCGGCCAGTCGCTAGTCAGCCAAGGAAATGTCCGAGAAGATCTCGGACGGTTGGGGGCGCTCCCTTATCGCTCGAGTTCCGGAGGGCGGTACCCACTCGCGTACTCGCGTACGCGCCCTCGGATATGGAATCGAACGACCCGCGAAGGCGGGAGCGCGCGGGTACTAGTAGCGCGCGGTAGTTCGCCTCCTGAGAAGACCGACAAGACGAGCAGCCTTCGGCTAGCCGAGCGAGACGGCGACTACTAGTAGTACGCGGGAGCTCGCCTCCTGAGAAGACCGACAAGACGAGCAGCCTTCGGCTAGCCGAGCGAGACGGCGACTACTAGTAGTACGCGGGAGCTCGCCTCCTGAGAAGACCGACAAGACGAGCAGCCTTCGGCTAGCCGAGCGAGACGGCCTCTACTAGTAGTGCGCGGTAGTCCGCCTCCTGAGAAGGCCGACAAGACGAGCAGCCTTCGGCTAGCCGAGCGAGACGGCCTCTACTAGTAGTGCGCGGTAGTCCGCCTCCTGAGAAGGCCGACAAGACGAGCAGCCTTCGGCTAGCCGAGCGAGACGGCCTCTACTAGTAGTGCGCGGTAGTCCGCCTCCTGAGAAGGCCGACAAGACGAGCAGCCTTCGGCTAGCCGAGCGAGACGGCCTCTACTAGTAGTGCGCGGTAGTCCGCCTCCTGAGAAGGCCGACAAGACGAGCAGCCTTCGGCTAGCCGAGCGAGACGGCCTCTACTAGTAGTGCGCGGTAGTCCGCCTCCTGAGAAGGCCGACAAGACGAGCAGCCTTCGGCTAGCCGAGCGAGACGGCCTCTACTAGTAGTGCGCGGTAGTCCGCCTCCTGAGAAGGCCGACAAGACGAGCAGCCTTCGGCTAGCCGAGCGAGACGGCCTCTACTAGTAGTGCGCGGTAGTCCGCCTCCTGAGAAGGCCGACAAGACGAGCAGCCTTCGGCTAGCCGAGCGAGACGGCCTCTACTAGTAGTGCGCGGTAGTCCGCCTCCTGAGAAGGCCGACAAGACGAGCAGCCTTCGGCTAGCCGAGCGAGACGGCCTCTACTAGTAGTGCGCGGTAGTCCGCCTCCTGAGAAGGCCGACAAGACGAGCAGCCTTCGGCTAGCCGAGCGAGACGGCCTCTACTAGTAGTGCGCGGTAGTCCGCCTCCTGAGAAGGCCGACAAGACGAGCAGCCTTCGGCTAGCCGAGCGAGACGGCCTCTACTAGTAGTGCGCGGTAGTCCGCCTCCTGAGAAGGCCGACAAGACGAGCAGCCTTCGGCTAGCCGAGCGAGACGGCCTCTACTAGTAGTGCGCGGTAGTCCGCCTCCTGAGAAGACCGACAAGACGAGCAGCCTGCCTGCCTGCCTGCCTGCCTGCCATCGTCTGACTTTGACTTTGCCTGCCTGCCTGCCTGCCTGCCTGCCTGCCTGCCTGCCATCGTCTGACTTTGACTTTGCCTGCCTGCCTGCCTGCCTGCCTGCCTGCCTGCCTGCCATCGTCTGACTTTGACTTTGCCTGCCTGCCTGCCTGCCTGCCTGCCTGCCTGCCTGCCTGCCTGCCTGCCTGCCTGCCTGCCTGCCTGCCTGCCTGCCATCGTCTGACTTTGACTTTGCCTGCCTGCCTGCCTGCCTGCCTGCCTGCCTGCCTGCCTGCCTGCCTGCCTGCCTGCCTGCCTGCCATCGTCTGACTTTGACTTTGCCTGCCTGCCTGCCTGCCTGCCTGCCTGCCTGCCATCGTCTGACTTTGACTTTGCCTGCCTGCCTGCCTGCCTGCCTGCCTGCCTGCCTGCCTGCCATCGTCTGACTTTGACTTTGCCTGCCTGCCTGCCTGCCTGCCTGCCTGCCTGCCTGCCTGCCTGCCTGCCATCGTCTGACTTTGACTTTGCCTGCCTGCCTGCCTGCCTGCCTGCCTGCCTGCCTGCCTGCCATCGTCTGACTTTGACTTTGCCTGCCTGCCTGCCTGCCTGCCTGCCTGCCTGCCTGCCTGCCTGCCTGCCTGCCTGCCTGCCTGCCATCGTCTGACTTTGACTTTGCCTGCCTGCCTGCCTGCCTGCCTGCCTGCCTGCCTGCCTGCCATCGTCTGACTTTGACTTTGCCTGCCTGCCTGCCTGCCTGCCTGCCTGCCTGCCTGCCTGCCTGCCTGCCTGCCTGCCTGCCTGCCTGCCTGCCTGCCTGCCTGCCTGCCTGCCTGCCATCGTCTGACTTTGACTTTGCCTGCCTGCCTGCCTGCCTGCCTGCCTGCCTGCCTGCCTGCCTGCCATCGTCTGACTTTGACTTTGCCTGCCTGCCTGCCTGCCTGCCTGCCTGCCTGCCTGCCTGCCTGCCTGCCTGCCTGCCTGCCTGCCTGCCATCGTCTGACTTTGACTTTGCCTGCCTGCCTGCCTGCCTGCCTGCCTGCCTGCCTGCCATC
>NC_088718.1:20000-25000 GCF_963576615.1 Watersipora subatra
GCTCAAGTTTGACGACCGATTTGCACGTCAGGATCGCTGCGAGCCTCCACCAGAGTTTCCTCTGGCTTCGCCCTGCTCAAGCATAGTTCACCACCTTTCGGGTCTGAGCGCGCGCGCTCTCGCGCCGCGGGCACTCGCGTCGAGTCGCCCGCGGGCCGGCGTTGCGCCGACACGCCAGTGCCGGATCGCGCCCGTTTTGCCTTAGCTGCGCCGCTGGGGTTCGCGCGTGAGCCCATCGACTCGCGCGCGCGCTCAACTCCTTGGTCCGTGTTTCAAGACGGGTCGGACGGAGTGCCGGGAACCACACGACTCGGACCCCGGGTGCCGCGTGGCGTCGAGCGGCGCGACAGACGGCGCGCGCGACGACAAACTGCGAGCAGTTCGCCGCCGGCGTCCGCGAGCCCGCCGCCTCGAGCCACTCCCGCGCGGGGAGTGCACCGCAGGCGCTCCTCGCCCGTCGAGTCGGTCAACGCCTCGGTCGGCCTATAACACGACGCGCGAACGCGTCGCCACCTAGCCGCCGGGCTTCCGACGACTCGACGGGCGGTCGTCGCGCTCCGCCGCCGCCAAGTGCACCGATCGGACCGCCCTCCCGAGAGAGCGCGGCCGCTCGGCTGAATGACGACGACGAACTCGCCCGGTTCCGTCCGTTTGCCTCTGAACGGTTTCACGTACTCTTGAACTCTCTTTTCAAAGTTCTTTGCAACTTTCCCTCACGGTACTTGTTCGCTATCGGTCTCGCACTAGGTATTTAGCCTTAGATGGAGCTTACCACCCGCTTTGGGCTGCACTCTCAAGCAACCCGACTCCGCGACGACGACGGGCGTCCGACGCTCGTCCGGCGAGTAGAGGGCTGACACCCGCTCGGGCAGACCCTTTCAGAGATACTCGTGCCGGGAGCGACGGTCGCGAGTCGCCGCCGAAACGCCACATCGCACGGCGACCGAGGGGTCGCGGGCTTCGGCGCTGGGCTTCTCCCCTTTCGCTCGCCGCTACTCGGGGAATCCTAGTTAGTTTCTTTTCCTCCGCTTACTGATATGCTTAAGTTCGGCGGGTAGTCGCGTCCGATCTGAGGTCGTACTAGACGAGTTCGGACGACCGCGAGAGCCGCGCGGGACGAAGAGGGAGCGCGCGGTCTCTCCGTCGCCGCGCGAGCGACGGAGGCGACGGCGATCGCCGCGTCGCGGCCGCGCGGGCTCGTCGAGAACCGACTCGACGAAACCTCGCGCGCCCGACGCGCGTCGCCGTTCGCGCGCGCTACGCCGTAACCTCTTCGTCTCTCTCTCTCTCCGCGCGGTCACGCGTCGTCCGGGCCCGGGCGCGCGCTCCCCTCGGGAGCGAGCGCGCCGGTAGTACGCTTGAGGACGAGGCCGACGCGCGGTCGGCAGCGTCCCAGGGCGTCGCGAGCGGCGCCGACGAGGGCGCGCTCGAGCGACGATGGTCGGCGAATGACGACCCTCAGACGGGCGCGGCCTCGGGATGACCCGAGGCCACAATGTGCGTTCGAGATGCCGATGATCGATGTGTCCTGCAGTTCACATTGCCTAACGCAGCTGGCTGCGCTCTTCATCGACGTGCGAGCCGAGTGATCCACCGCTCAGAGTTGTGCTTCGCGTAGTCGGGGCTACGCTCTCAGTTCGCGTTCGACTCGCTCGGGGCGGCAGGCAGCGCCGCCCGCGCGCGCGAGTCCTCGCCCGGTCCTCGCTTCAGTCCTCGTGTGTGTCAAACCGAGACGAACGAGCGCAGTTCGGTACGGGCGCCTCTCGCGAGCTCGCCGTGCGACGGCGGCTAGCTCGCACGAGGTCTTCGAGCGATAATCGCGGCGCGCGCCGAAACGCGCGACGCGACTTTACCGACCACCCCGGTCCTACGCACCCGTACCTTTCGCGTAACCGTCAATTCCCGCCTCGACGTCGACCGCGAAGTCGACGTCGCGACGCGCCGTCAATTCCCGCCTCGGCGTCGAACGCGAAGTCGACGCCTCGACGCTAACCGTCAATTCCCGCCTCGGCGCCGACCGCGAAGTCGACGCCTCGACGCTAACCGTCAATTCCCGCCTCGGCGCCGACCGCGAAGTCGACGCCTCGACGCTAACCGTCAATTCCCGCCTCGGCGCCGACCGCGAAGTCGACGCCTCGACGCTAACCGTCAATTCCCGCCTCGGCGTCGAACGCGAAGTCGACGCCTCGACGCTAACCGTCAATTCCCTTTCTCTTCGGGCTCGCGGTCGACGTTCTCGAGCGCGTCGCTTTCGCGAACGCGTTCTCGAACGACGGCCGGATCATCGACAATGATCCTTACGCAGGTTCACCTACGAAAACCTTGTTACGACTTTTACTTCCTAGAAGTGATCAAGTTCGTCTCACTTTCCGCCTCGCGACGCGACGCCCGAGAGCGCCGTGTGCCGCGCGCGGTCCGTGAGCCTCACTAAACCACTCAATCGGTAGTAGCGACGGGCGGTGTGTACAAAGGGCAGGGACAGATTCCCCGCGAGCTGATGACTCGCCAGTACAAGGAATTCCTCGTTCACGGAGAACAATTGCAATCTCCGATCCCTAGCACGTTCGCGGTTCAACGGGTTGCCCACGCCGACCGGCGCGGGAGAAACACGCTGATGCGAACAGTGTAGCGCGCGTGCGGCCCCGAACATCTGAGGGCATCACTGACCTGTTATTGCTCTCCGCTTCACGCGGCTAAAAGCCGCTTGTCCCTCTAAGAAGCGAACGGTCGCCGTCCGTAGTCGGCGCCGTCTATTTAGCAGGCAAGAGTCTCGTTCGTTATCGGAATTAACCAGACAGATCGCTCCACGAACTAAGAACGGCCATGCACCACCAACCACTGAATCGAGAAAGAGCTCTCAACCTGTCTGTCATAACAGTGTTCGGGCCGGGTGAGGTTTCCCGTGTTGAGTCAAATTAAGCCGCAGGCTCCACTCCTGGTGGTGCCCTTCCGTCAATTCCTTTAAGTTTCAGCTTTGCAACCATACTCCCCCCGGAACCCAATGACTTTGGTTTCCCGGGCAATACTGCTGGCGGCAACTTCTGTAGAAGTGCGCCCAATTGCCAGTCGGCAACGTTTACGGTCAGAACTACGGCGGTATCTGATCGCCTTCGCACCTCTGACTTTCGTTCTTGATTAATGAAAACATTCTTGGCAAATGCTTTCGCAGTAGGGCGTCTTCGGACGATCCTTGAATTTCACCTCTCCCGTCCGAGTACGAATGCCCCCGGCAGTCCCTGTTAATCATTGGCTCGCCGACTCTCTAACCAACAAAATGAGTACGAGCCCATTTTCCATCATACCATGCTGAGCTGTTCAAGCTGCTCGCCCCCTCTAAGCGGTTCAATTTCTTCAAGGTGAACGTGCAGCGGCGGCGCGCTCACACGGCGAAGTGCAAGCGACGCGCGCCCTCCGCGCCTGGCTCGGTCGGGCGAGAGCGACCGGTACGGCCGTCCGCCCTCCCGCGTCTGACGCTTCAACTACGAGCTTTTTAAACGCAGCAATATAAATATACGCTGCTAGAGCTGGAATTACCGCGGCTGCTGGCACCAGGCTTGCCCTCTAGTGGATCCTCGTTAAAGGATTTGAAGTGTACTCATTCCGATTACGGCGACGCGTTTGCGCGCCGCATCGGTATTGTTCGTCACTACCTCTCGGTGTCCGAAGTGGGTAATTTGCGTGCCTGCTGCCTTCCTTAGAAGTGGTCGCCGTTTCTCATGCGGCCTCTCCAGAATCGAACCCAGATTCTCTGTTATCCGTTAACGCCACGGTTGGCATAGCACCAACCGTCGTCAGCATGATAGATCAGAAACTCAGTGTAGGCGTCGCCGGCTCGAAGGCCGTGCGATCGGCGGCAATTACTCGGGTGTCGTCCACCGAGGCCCGTCCGGAGACGAGCCGCTGGTTTTCGCCTAATAAGTGCGCCCTTCCCACGCCCGGAGGCGAAGTCGGAGCCTTGTCGCATGTATTAGCACCGGAGTTACCGCACGTTATCCACGGGTGAGTCTGTCCCCAGTGGAGTCATAACCGATTTAATGAGCCGTCCGCAGTCTCGCCGTCTACACGGCTTGTACTTAGACATGCATGGCTTAATCTTTGAGACAAGCATATGATTACTGGCAGGATCAACCAGATAGAGCTCGGTCGACGCGTACGTCGCCGGCGTCGGGCGCGAGGGGTTGCCGGTCCCTCGCGCCCTCTAGCGTCCGTCGCCTCGGTCGACGGACGCGGCAATCTAGGTTCGTGTCTCGAGGCTCGCCGCGCGCCGCCGCCTCGCGAGCGTACGAAGCACACGTCCGCGTCAGACGCGTCCGCGCTTCGTCTCTCCTCGCGAAGCCGCGCGCGACTCTCGCGTCTTACGACTGCCCGTGCGTAAGACGCGCGCGACGACTGTCGGCGCTCGCCGCCTCTAGCGACGAGGCCTCCGCGTCGCGACGCGTCTCGCCGTTCGTGAAAACGGCCGTCGGCGTGTCGCGCGACGATCGTCGTCGATGGTACCCGGCCGCGCGCCTCGATCGCCGGGCTCGACTCGATCGTCGCTAATGTTCACCACCTTTCGCGCGATCACCTCAACGCCGAGCGAGCGTCTCTCGAAGGAGAGGACGCCCCTCGCGACTCGTCAGTCGTACCGCTCGAGCGACGGTTTCGACTGTCCCGACCCTTCGCTCGCCTCGCGAGCACTCGCGGACGGCTTCGGCGCGCGGCGCACTAGGTGCTACTCCGACGCGTCGAGCGGCCAGTCGCTAGTCAGCCAAGGAAATGTCCGAGAAGATCTCGGACGGTTGGGGGCGCTCCCTTATCGCTCGAGTTCCGGAGGGCGGTACCCACTCGCGTACTCGCGTACGCGCCCTCGGATATGGAATCGAACGACCCGCGAAGGCGGGAGCGCGCGGGTACTAGTAGCGCGCGGTAGTTCGCCTCCTGAGAAGACCGACAAGACGAGCAGCCTTCGGCTAGCCGAGCGAGACGGCAACTACTAGTAGTACGCGGGAGCTCGCCTC
>NC_088718.1:30000-37500 GCF_963576615.1 Watersipora subatra
CTCCACTTCCAGGTTCGGGAATATTAACCCGATTCCCTTTCGATCGCATCGGGGGTCGACCGCGCGCGAGCGCGTGCCGCGCGTCGCTCTCTCTCTCTCGCGCGTGCTCGGACGATCGCGCGGGCACGCGACGCGTCTCCCCCCGTTCAGAACGGAACTCTCCGATCTCTTAGGGCCGACTGACCCATGTCCAACTGCTGTTCACATGGAACCCTTCTCCACTTCGGTCTACAAAGTTCTCATTTGTATACTTGCTACTACCACCAAGATCTGCACTGAAGGCGGCTCCACGCGTGCTCGCGCACTACGCTTCGACGCCACCGACACGCCCTCCTACTCGTCGGGGCCTGGCATTTCGCACGCGTTGCCCCGACGGCCCGGTATAGGCCGCGCGCTCCAGCGCCATCCATTTTCAGGGCTAGTTGATTCGGCAGGTGAGTTGTTACACACTCCTTAGCGGATTCCGACTTCCATGGCCACCGTCCTGCTGTCTATATCAACCAACACCTTTTGTGGTCTCTCATGAGCGCGCGTCGGGCGCCTTAACCGGGCGTTTGGTTCATCCCACAGCGCCAGTTCTGCTTACCAAAAACGGCCCACTGGGCACTCTCTGTTCGCGCTAAGCTCGCGCGACCCCGCTCGGGAAGGGCCGCGCTTCTTACCCATTTAAAGTTTGAGAATAGGTTGAGGACGTTTCGTCCCCAATGCCTCTAATCATTCGCTTTACCGGATAAAACCATTTATCTCGAGTGCCAGCTATCCTGAGGGAAACTTCGGAGGGAACCAGCTACTAGGCGGTTCGATTAGTCTTTCGCCCCTATGCTCAAGTTTGACGACCGATTTGCACGTCAGGATCGCTGCGAGCCTCCACCAGAGTTTCCTCTGGCTTCGCCCTGCTCAAGCATAGTTCACCACCTTTCGGGTCTGAGCGCGCGCGCTCTCGCGCCGCGGGCACTCGCGTCGAGTCGCCCGCGGGCCGGCGTTGCGCCGACACGCCAGTGCCGGATCGCGCCCGTTTTGCCTTAGCTGCGCCGCTGGGGTTCGCGCGTGAGCCCATCGACTCGCGCGCGCGCTCAACTCCTTGGTCCGTGTTTCAAGACGGGTCGGACGGAGTGCCGGGAACCACACGACTCGGACCCCGGGTGCCGCGTGGCGTCGAGCGGCGCGACAGACGGCGCGCGCGACGACAAACTGCGAGCAGTTCGCCGCCGGCGTCCGCGAGCCCGCCGCCTCGAGCCACTCCCGCGCGGGGAGTGCACCGCAGGCGCTCCTCGCCCGTCGAGTCGGTCAACGCCTCGGTCGGCCTATAACACGACGCGCGAACGCGTCGCCACCTAGCCGCCGGGCTTCCGACGACTCGACGGGCGGTCGTCGCGCTCCGCCGCCGCCAAGTGCACCGATCGGACCGCCCTCCCGAGAGAGCGCGGCCGCTCGGCTGAATGACGACGACGAACTCGCCCGGTTCCGTCCGTTTGCCTCTGAACGGTTTCACGTACTCTTGAACTCTCTTTTCAAAGTTCTTTGCAACTTTCCCTCACGGTACTTGTTCGCTATCGGTCTCGCACTAGGTATTTAGCCTTAGATGGAGCTTACCACCCGCTTTGGGCTGCACTCTCAAGCAACCCGACTCCGCGACGACGACGGGCGTCCGACGCTCGTCCGGCGAGTAGAGGGCTGACACCCGCTCGGGCAGACCCTTTCAGAGATACTCGTGCCGGGAGCGACGGTCGCGAGTCGCCGCCGAAACGCCACATCGCACGGCGACCGAGGGGTCGCGGGCTTCGGCGCTGGGCTTCTCCCCTTTCGCTCGCCGCTACTCGGGGAATCCTAGTTAGTTTCTTTTCCTCCGCTTACTGATATGCTTAAGTTCGGCGGGTAGTCGCGTCCGATCTGAGGTCGTACTAGACGAGTTCGGACGACCGCGAGAGCCGCGCGGGACGAAGAGGGAGCGCGCGGTCTCTCCGTCGCCGCGCGAGCGACGGAGGCGACGGCGATCGCCGCGTCGCGGCCGCGCGGGCTCGTCGAGAACCGACTCGACGAAACCTCGCGCGCCCGACGCGCGTCGCCGTTCGCGCGCGCTACGCCGTAACCTCTTCGTCTCTCTCTCTCTCCGCGCGGTCACGCGTCGTCCGGGCCCGGGCGCGCGCTCCCCTCGGGAGCGAGCGCGCCGGTAGTACGCTTGAGGACGAGGCCGACGCGCGGTCGGCAGCGTCCCAGGGCGTCGCGAGCGGCGCCGACGAGGGCGCGCTCGAGCGACGATGGTCGGCGAATGACGACCCTCAGACGGGCGCGGCCTCGGGATGACCCGAGGCCACAATGTGCGTTCGAGATGCCGATGATCGATGTGTCCTGCAGTTCACATTGCCTAACGCAGCTGGCTGCGCTCTTCATCGACGTGCGAGCCGAGTGATCCACCGCTCAGAGTTGTGCTTCGCGTAGTCGGGGCTACGCTCTCAGTTCGCGTTCGACTCGCTCGGGGCGGCAGGCAGCGCCGCCCGCGCGCGCGAGTCCTCGCCCGGTCCTCGCTTCAGTCCTCGTGTGTGTCAAACCGAGACGAACGAGCGCAGTTCGGTACGGGCGCCTCTCGCGAGCTCGCCGTGCGACGGCGGCTAGCTCGCACGAGGTCTTCGAGCGATAATCGCGGCGCGCGCCGAAACGCGCGACGCGACTTTACCGACCACCCCGGTCCTACGCACCCGTACCTTTCGCGTAACCGTCAATTCCCGCCTCGACGTCGACCGCGAAGTCGACGTCGCGACGCGCCGTCAATTCCCGCCTCGGCGTCGAACGCGAAGTCGACGCCTCGACGCTAACCGTCAATTCCCGCCTCGGCGCCGACCGCGAAGTCGACGCCTCGACGCTAACCGTCAATTCCCGCCTCGGCGCCGACCGCGAAGTCGACGCCTCGACGCTAACCGTCAATTCCCGCCTCGGCGCCGACCGCGAAGTCGACGCCTCGACGCTAACCGTCAATTCCCGCCTCGGCGCCGACCGCGAAGTCGACGCCTCGACGCTAACCGTCAATTCCCGCCTCGGCGTCGAACGCGAAGTCGACGCCTCGACGCTAACCGTCAATTCCCTTTCTCTTCGGGCTCGCGGTCGACGTTCTCGAGCGCGTCGCTTTCGCGAACGCGTTCTCGAACGACGGCCGGATCATCGACAATGATCCTTACGCAGGTTCACCTACGAAAACCTTGTTACGACTTTTACTTCCTAGAAGTGATCAAGTTCGTCTCACTTTCCGCCTCGCGACGCGACGCCCGAGAGCGCCGTGTGCCGCGCGCGGTCCGTGAGCCTCACTAAACCACTCAATCGGTAGTAGCGACGGGCGGTGTGTACAAAGGGCAGGGACAGATTCCCCGCGAGCTGATGACTCGCCAGTACAAGGAATTCCTCGTTCACGGAGAACAATTGCAATCTCCGATCCCTAGCACGTTCGCGGTTCAACGGGTTGCCCACGCCGACCGGCGCGGGAGAAACACGCTGATGCGAACAGTGTAGCGCGCGTGCGGCCCCGAACATCTGAGGGCATCACTGACCTGTTATTGCTCTCCGCTTCACGCGGCTAAAAGCCGCTTGTCCCTCTAAGAAGCGAACGGTCGCCGTCCGTAGTCGGCGCCGTCTATTTAGCAGGCAAGAGTCTCGTTCGTTATCGGAATTAACCAGACAGATCGCTCCACGAACTAAGAACGGCCATGCACCACCAACCACTGAATCGAGAAAGAGCTCTCAACCTGTCTGTCATAACAGTGTTCGGGCCGGGTGAGGTTTCCCGTGTTGAGTCAAATTAAGCCGCAGGCTCCACTCCTGGTGGTGCCCTTCCGTCAATTCCTTTAAGTTTCAGCTTTGCAACCATACTCCCCCCGGAACCCAATGACTTTGGTTTCCCGGGCAATACTGCTGGCGGCAACTTCTGTAGAAGTGCGCCCAATTGCCAGTCGGCAACGTTTACGGTCAGAACTACGGCGGTATCTGATCGCCTTCGCACCTCTGACTTTCGTTCTTGATTAATGAAAACATTCTTGGCAAATGCTTTCGCAGTAGGGCGTCTTCGGACGATCCTTGAATTTCACCTCTCCCGTCCGAGTACGAATGCCCCCGGCAGTCCCTGTTAATCATTGGCTCGCCGACTCTCTAACCAACAAAATGAGTACGAGCCCATTTTCCATCATACCATGCTGAGCTGTTCAAGCTGCTCGCCCCCTCTAAGCGGTTCAATTTCTTCAAGGTGAACGTGCAGCGGCGGCGCGCTCACACGGCGAAGTGCAAGCGACGCGCGCCCTCCGCGCCTGGCTCGGTCGGGCGAGAGCGACCGGTACGGCCGTCCGCCCTCCCGCGTCTGACGCTTCAACTACGAGCTTTTTAAACGCAGCAATATAAATATACGCTGCTAGAGCTGGAATTACCGCGGCTGCTGGCACCAGGCTTGCCCTCTAGTGGATCCTCGTTAAAGGATTTGAAGTGTACTCATTCCGATTACGGCGACGCGTTTGCGCGCCGCATCGGTATTGTTCGTCACTACCTCTCGGTGTCCGAAGTGGGTAATTTGCGTGCCTGCTGCCTTCCTTAGAAGTGGTCGCCGTTTCTCATGCGGCCTCTCCAGAATCGAACCCAGATTCTCTGTTATCCGTTAACGCCACGGTTGGCATAGCACCAACCGTCGTCAGCATGATAGATCAGAAACTCAGTGTAGGCGTCGCCGGCTCGAAGGCCGTGCGATCGGCGGCAATTACTCGGGTGTCGTCCACCGAGGCCCGTCCGGAGACGAGCCGCTGGTTTTCGCCTAATAAGTGCGCCCTTCCCACGCCCGGAGGCGAAGTCGGAGCCTTGTCGCATGTATTAGCACCGGAGTTACCGCACGTTATCCACGGGTGAGTCTGTCCCCAGTGGAGTCATAACCGATTTAATGAGCCGTCCGCAGTCTCGCCGTCTACACGGCTTGTACTTAGACATGCATGGCTTAATCTTTGAGACAAGCATATGATTACTGGCAGGATCAACCAGATAGAGCTCGGTCGACGCGTACGTCGCCGGCGTCGGGCGCGAGGGGTTGCCGGTCCCTCGCGCCCTCTAGCGTCCGTCGCCTCGGTCGACGGACGCGGCAATCTAGGTTCGTGTCTCGAGGCTCGCCGCGCGCCGCCGCCTCGCGAGCGTACGAAGCACACGTCCGCGTCAGACGCGTCCGCGCTTCGTCTCTCCTCGCGAAGCCGCGCGCGACTCTCGCGTCTTACGACTGCCCGTGCGTAAGACGCGCGCGACGACTGTCGGCGCTCGCCGCCTCTAGCGACGAGGCCTCCGCGTCGCGACGCGTCTCGCCGTTCGTGAAAACGGCCGTCGGCGTGTCGCGCGACGATCGTCGTCGATGGTACCCGGCCGCGCGCCTCGATCGCCGGGCTCGACTCGATCGTCGCTAATGTTCACCACCTTTCGCGCGATCACCTCAACGCCGAGCGAGCGTCTCTCGAAGGAGAGGACGCCCCTCGCGACTCGTCAGTCGTACCGCTCGAGCGACGGTTTCGACTGTCCCGACCCTTCGCTCGCCTCGCGAGCACTCGCGGACGGCTTCGGCGCGCGGCGCACTAGGTGCTACTCCGACGCGTCGAGCGGCCAGTCGCTAGTCAGCCAAGGAAATGTCCGAGAAGATCTCGGACGGTTGGGGGCGCTCCCTTATCGCTCGAGTTCCGGAGGGCGGTACCCACTCGCGTACTCGCGTACGCGCCCTCGGATATGGAATCGAACGACCCGCGAAGGCGGGAGCGCGCGGGTACTAGTAGCGCGCGGTAGTTCGCCTCCTGAGAAGACCGACAAGACGAGCAGCCTTCGGCTAGCCGAGCGAGACGGCAACTACTAGTAGTACGCGGGAGCTCGCCTCCTGAGAAGACCGACAAGACGAGCAGCCTTCGGCTAGCCGAGCGAGACGGCGACTACTAGTAGTACGCGGGAGCTCGCCTCCTGAGAAGACCGACAAGACGAGCAGCCTTCGGCTAGCCGAGCGAGACGGCGACTACTAGTAGTACGCGGGAGCTCGCCTCCTGAGAAGACCGACAAGACGAGCAGCCTTCGGCTAGCCGAGCGAGACGGCCTCTACCAGTAGTGCGCGGTAGTCCGCCTCCTGAGAAGACCGACAAGACGAGCAGCCTTCGGCTAGCCGAGCGAGACGGCCTCTACTAGTAGTGCGCGGTAGTCCGCCTCCTGAGAAGGCCGACAAGACGAGCAGCCTTCGGCTAGCCGAGCGAGACGGCCTCTACTAGTAGTGCGCGGTAGTCCGCCTCCTGAGAAGGCCGACAAGACGAGCAGCCTTCGGCTAGCCGAGCGAGACGGCCTCTACTAGTAGTGCGCGGTAGTCCGCCTCCTGAGAAGGCCGACAAGACGAGCAGCCTTCGGCTAGCCGAGCGAGACGGCCTCTACTAGTAGTGCGCGGTAGTCCGCCTCCTGAGAAGGCCGACAAGACGAGCAGCCTTCGGCTAGCCGAGCGAGACGGCCTCTACTAGTAGTGCGCGGTAGTCCGCCTCCTGAGAAGGCCGACAAGACGAGCAGCCTTCGGCTAGCCGAGCGAGACGGCCTCTACTAGTAGTACGCGGGAGCTCGCCTCCTGAGAAGACCGACAAGACGAGCAGCCTTCGGCTAGCCGAGCGAGACGGCCTCTACTAGTAGTGCGCGGTAGTCCGCCTCCTGAGAAGGCCGACAAGACGAGCAGCCTTCGGCTAGCCGAGCGAGACGGCCTCTACTAGTAGTACGCGGTAGCTCGCCTCCTGAGAAGGCCGACAAGACGAGCAGCCTTCGGCTAGCCGAGCGAGACGGCCTCTACTAGTAGTGCGCGGTAGTCCGCCTCCTGAGAAGGCCGACAAGACGAGCAGCCTTCGGCTAGCCGAGCGAGACGGCCTCTACTAGTAGTGCGCGGTAGTCCGCCTCCTGAGAAGACCGACAAGACGAGCAGCCTGCCTGCCTGCCTGCCTGCCTGCCATCGTCTGACTTTGACTTTGCCTGCCTGCCTGCCTGCCTGCCTGCCTGCCTGCCTGCCTGCCTGCCTGCCTGCCATCGTCTGACTTTGACTTTGCCTGCCTGCCTGCCTGCCTGCCTGCCTGCCTGCCTGCCTGCCTGCCTGCCTGCCTGCCTGCCTGCCTGCCTGCCTGCCTGCCTGCCTGCCATCGTCTGACTTTGACTTTGCCTGCCTGCCTGCCTGCCTGCCTGCCTGCCTGCCTGCCTGCCTGCCTGCCTGCCATCGTCTGACTTTGACTTTGCCTGCCTGCCTGCCTGCCTGCCTGCCTGCCTGCCTGCCTGCCTGCCTGCCTGCCTGCCTGCCTGCCTGCCTGCCTGCCTGCCTGCCTGCCTGCCTGCCTGCCTGCCTGCCTGCCTGCCTGCCTGCCTGCCTGCCTGCCTGCCTGCCTGCCTGCCTGCCTGCCTGCCTGCCTGCCTGCCTGCCTGCCTGCCTGCCTGCCTGCCATCGTCTGACTTTGACTTTGCCTGCCTGCCTGCCTGCCTGCCTGCCTGCCTGCCTGC
>NC_088718.1:40000-47500 GCF_963576615.1 Watersipora subatra
GTCGCTCGCCCTCCGTCTTACTGAATAAGTAAAGAAACTACGAAAGTAGTGGTATTTCATTGTTGACGCGCGCGCGAACGCGCGCCTCCCACCTATGCTACACCTTTCGTGTCTCTTCACAATGTCAAACTAGAGTCAAGCTCAACAGGGTCTTCTTTCCCCGCTGTATTCGCCAAGCCCGTTCCCTTGGCTGTGGTTTCGCTAGATAGTAGATAGGGACAGTGGGAACATCGTTAATCCATTCATGCGCGTCACTAATTAGATGACGAGGCATTTGGCTACCTTAAGAGAGTCATAGTTACTCCCGCCGTTTACCTGCGCTTGGTTGAATTTCTTCACTTTGACATTCAAAGCACTGGGCAGAAATCACATCGCGTCAACACCGCCCGGCGGCCATCGCGATGCTTTGTTTTAATTAGACAGTCGTGTTCCCAGAGTCCGCGCCAGTTCTGTGCCGTGCGTTTAGGCCGAACGAAGCCGACGGGCGCGCGAACGCCCGCCGGCGAAAGCCACGGCCTCCCACGGAAGCGCGCCGGCGGCGGTCCGAACGCGCCGAAACGCGGCCAGTCCAACCGACGCGCGGTCCGCTTCTTGCCGCGACCCGAAGCAGCCCGCACCTCAGAGCCAATCCTTATCCCGAAGTTACGGATCGGATTTGCCGACTTCCCTTATCTACATTGTTCTATCGACCAGAGGCTGTTCACCTTGGAGACCTGCTGCGGATTCGGGTACGGCCTGGAGTGAAAATTACACTGCCTCCCTCGGATTTTCAAGGGCCAACGCCGATGCACCGGACGCCGCGTGAGGCGCGACGCTTTACGGATGCAACGTCCCTATCTCTGGACAAGCCAATTCCAGGGAGTCCGCTCCTAACAAAGAAAAGAGAACTCTTCCCGGGATCGACGCTGGCGTCTCCGAGTTCGGTCGCGTTACCGCACGGGGGCCCGAGGGCCCGATCTCCACTTCCAGGTTCGGGAATATTAACCCGATTCCCTTTCGATCGCATCGGGGGTCGACCGCGCGCGAGCGCGTGCCGCGCGTCGCTCTCTCTCTCTCGCGCGTGCTCGGACGATCGCGCGGGCACGCGACGCGTCTCCCCCCGTTCAGAACGGAACTCTCCGATCTCTTAGGGCCGACTGACCCATGTCCAACTGCTGTTCACATGGAACCCTTCTCCACTTCGGTCTACAAAGTTCTCATTTGTATACTTGCTACTACCACCAAGATCTGCACTGAAGGCGGCTCCACGCGTGCTCGCGCACTACGCTTCGACGCCACCGACACGCCCTCCTACTCGTCGGGGCCTGGCATTTCGCACGCGTTGCCCCGACGGCCCGGTATAGGCCGCGCGCTCCAGCGCCATCCATTTTCAGGGCTAGTTGATTCGGCAGGTGAGTTGTTACACACTCCTTAGCGGATTCCGACTTCCATGGCCACCGTCCTGCTGTCTATATCAACCAACACCTTTTGTGGTCTCTCATGAGCGCGCGTCGGGCGCCTTAACCGGGCGTTTGGTTCATCCCACAGCGCCAGTTCTGCTTACCAAAAACGGCCCACTGGGCACTCTCTGTTCGCGCTAAGCTCGCGCGACCCCGCTCGGGAAGGGCCGCGCTTCTTACCCATTTAAAGTTTGAGAATAGGTTGAGGACGTTTCGTCCCCAATGCCTCTAATCATTCGCTTTACCGGATAAAACCATTTATCTCGAGTGCCAGCTATCCTGAGGGAAACTTCGGAGGGAACCAGCTACTAGGCGGTTCGATTAGTCTTTCGCCCCTATGCTCAAGTTTGACGACCGATTTGCACGTCAGGATCGCTGCGAGCCTCCACCAGAGTTTCCTCTGGCTTCGCCCTGCTCAAGCATAGTTCACCACCTTTCGGGTCTGAGCGCGCGCGCTCTCGCGCCGCGGGCACTCGCGTCGAGTCGCCCGCGGGCCGGCGTTGCGCCGACACGCCAGTGCCGGATCGCGCCCGTTTTGCCTTAGCTGCGCCGCTGGGGTTCGCGCGTGAGCCCATCGACTCGCGCGCGCGCTCAACTCCTTGGTCCGTGTTTCAAGACGGGTCGGACGGAGTGCCGGGAACCACACGACTCGGACCCCGGGTGCCGCGTGGCGTCGAGCGGCGCGACAGACGGCGCGCGCGACGACAAACTGCGAGCAGTTCGCCGCCGGCGTCCGCGAGCCCGCCGCCTCGAGCCACTCCCGCGCGGGGAGTGCACCGCAGGCGCTCCTCGCCCGTCGAGTCGGTCAACGCCTCGGTCGGCCTATAACACGACGCGCGAACGCGTCGCCACCTAGCCGCCGGGCTTCCGACGACTCGACGGGCGGTCGTCGCGCTCCGCCGCCGCCAAGTGCACCGATCGGACCGCCCTCCCGAGAGAGCGCGGCCGCTCGGCTGAATGACGACGACGAACTCGCCCGGTTCCGTCCGTTTGCCTCTGAACGGTTTCACGTACTCTTGAACTCTCTTTTCAAAGTTCTTTGCAACTTTCCCTCACGGTACTTGTTCGCTATCGGTCTCGCACTAGGTATTTAGCCTTAGATGGAGCTTACCACCCGCTTTGGGCTGCACTCTCAAGCAACCCGACTCCGCGACGACGACGGGCGTCCGACGCTCGTCCGGCGAGTAGAGGGCTGACACCCGCTCGGGCAGACCCTTTCAGAGATACTCGTGCCGGGAGCGACGGTCGCGAGTCGCCGCCGAAACGCCACATCGCACGGCGACCGAGGGGTCGCGGGCTTCGGCGCTGGGCTTCTCCCCTTTCGCTCGCCGCTACTCGGGGAATCCTAGTTAGTTTCTTTTCCTCCGCTTACTGATATGCTTAAGTTCGGCGGGTAGTCGCGTCCGATCTGAGGTCGTACTAGACGAGTTCGGACGACCGCGAGAGCCGCGCGGGACGAAGAGGGAGCGCGCGGTCTCTCCGTCGCCGCGCGAGCGACGGAGGCGACGGCGATCGCCGCGTCGCGGCCGCGCGGGCTCGTCGAGAACCGACTCGACGAAACCTCGCGCGCCCGACGCGCGTCGCCGTTCGCGCGCGCTACGCCGTAACCTCTTCGTCTCTCTCTCTCTCCGCGCGGTCACGCGTCGTCCGGGCCCGGGCGCGCGCTCCCCTCGGGAGCGAGCGCGCCGGTAGTACGCTTGAGGACGAGGCCGACGCGCGGTCGGCAGCGTCCCAGGGCGTCGCGAGCGGCGCCGACGAGGGCGCGCTCGAGCGACGATGGTCGGCGAATGACGACCCTCAGACGGGCGCGGCCTCGGGATGACCCGAGGCCACAATGTGCGTTCGAGATGCCGATGATCGATGTGTCCTGCAGTTCACATTGCCTAACGCAGCTGGCTGCGCTCTTCATCGACGTGCGAGCCGAGTGATCCACCGCTCAGAGTTGTGCTTCGCGTAGTCGGGGCTACGCTCTCAGTTCGCGTTCGACTCGCTCGGGGCGGCAGGCAGCGCCGCCCGCGCGCGCGAGTCCTCGCCCGGTCCTCGCTTCAGTCCTCGTGTGTGTCAAACCGAGACGAACGAGCGCAGTTCGGTACGGGCGCCTCTCGCGAGCTCGCCGTGCGACGGCGGCTAGCTCGCACGAGGTCTTCGAGCGATAATCGCGGCGCGCGCCGAAACGCGCGACGCGACTTTACCGACCACCCCGGTCCTACGCACCCGTACCTTTCGCGTAACCGTCAATTCCCGCCTCGACGTCGACCGCGAAGTCGACGTCGCGACGCGCCGTCAATTCCCGCCTCGGCGTCGAACGCGAAGTCGACGCCTCGACGCTAACCGTCAATTCCCGCCTCGGCGCCGACCGCGAAGTCGACGCCTCGACGCTAACCGTCAATTCCCGCCTCGGCGCCGACCGCGAAGTCGACGCCTCGACGCTAACCGTCAATTCCCGCCTCGGCGCCGACCGCGAAGTCGACGCCTCGACGCTAACCGTCAATTCCCGCCTCGGCGCCGACCGCGAAGTCGACGCCTCGACGCTAACCGTCAATTCCCGCCTCGGCGTCGAACGCGAAGTCGACGCCTCGACGCTAACCGTCAATTCCCTTTCTCTTCGGGCTCGCGGTCGACGTTCTCGAGCGCGTCGCTTTCGCGAACGCGTTCTCGAACGACGGCCGGATCATCGACAATGATCCTTACGCAGGTTCACCTACGAAAACCTTGTTACGACTTTTACTTCCTAGAAGTGATCAAGTTCGTCTCACTTTCCGCCTCGCGACGCGACGCCCGAGAGCGCCGTGTGCCGCGCGCGGTCCGTGAGCCTCACTAAACCACTCAATCGGTAGTAGCGACGGGCGGTGTGTACAAAGGGCAGGGACAGATTCCCCGCGAGCTGATGACTCGCCAGTACAAGGAATTCCTCGTTCACGGAGAACAATTGCAATCTCCGATCCCTAGCACGTTCGCGGTTCAACGGGTTGCCCACGCCGACCGGCGCGGGAGAAACACGCTGATGCGAACAGTGTAGCGCGCGTGCGGCCCCGAACATCTGAGGGCATCACTGACCTGTTATTGCTCTCCGCTTCACGCGGCTAAAAGCCGCTTGTCCCTCTAAGAAGCGAACGGTCGCCGTCCGTAGTCGGCGCCGTCTATTTAGCAGGCAAGAGTCTCGTTCGTTATCGGAATTAACCAGACAGATCGCTCCACGAACTAAGAACGGCCATGCACCACCAACCACTGAATCGAGAAAGAGCTCTCAACCTGTCTGTCATAACAGTGTTCGGGCCGGGTGAGGTTTCCCGTGTTGAGTCAAATTAAGCCGCAGGCTCCACTCCTGGTGGTGCCCTTCCGTCAATTCCTTTAAGTTTCAGCTTTGCAACCATACTCCCCCCGGAACCCAATGACTTTGGTTTCCCGGGCAATACTGCTGGCGGCAACTTCTGTAGAAGTGCGCCCAATTGCCAGTCGGCAACGTTTACGGTCAGAACTACGGCGGTATCTGATCGCCTTCGCACCTCTGACTTTCGTTCTTGATTAATGAAAACATTCTTGGCAAATGCTTTCGCAGTAGGGCGTCTTCGGACGATCCTTGAATTTCACCTCTCCCGTCCGAGTACGAATGCCCCCGGCAGTCCCTGTTAATCATTGGCTCGCCGACTCTCTAACCAACAAAATGAGTACGAGCCCATTTTCCATCATACCATGCTGAGCTGTTCAAGCTGCTCGCCCCCTCTAAGCGGTTCAATTTCTTCAAGGTGAACGTGCAGCGGCGGCGCGCTCACACGGCGAAGTGCAAGCGACGCGCGCCCTCCGCGCCTGGCTCGGTCGGGCGAGAGCGACCGGTACGGCCGTCCGCCCTCCCGCGTCTGACGCTTCAACTACGAGCTTTTTAAACGCAGCAATATAAATATACGCTGCTAGAGCTGGAATTACCGCGGCTGCTGGCACCAGGCTTGCCCTCTAGTGGATCCTCGTTAAAGGATTTGAAGTGTACTCATTCCGATTACGGCGACGCGTTTGCGCGCCGCATCGGTATTGTTCGTCACTACCTCTCGGTGTCCGAAGTGGGTAATTTGCGTGCCTGCTGCCTTCCTTAGAAGTGGTCGCCGTTTCTCATGCGGCCTCTCCAGAATCGAACCCAGATTCTCTGTTATCCGTTAACGCCACGGTTGGCATAGCACCAACCGTCGTCAGCATGATAGATCAGAAACTCAGTGTAGGCGTCGCCGGCTCGAAGGCCGTGCGATCGGCGGCAATTACTCGGGTGTCGTCCACCGAGGCCCGTCCGGAGACGAGCCGCTGGTTTTCGCCTAATAAGTGCGCCCTTCCCACGCCCGGAGGCGAAGTCGGAGCCTTGTCGCATGTATTAGCACCGGAGTTACCGCACGTTATCCACGGGTGAGTCTGTCCCCAGTGGAGTCATAACCGATTTAATGAGCCGTCCGCAGTCTCGCCGTCTACACGGCTTGTACTTAGACATGCATGGCTTAATCTTTGAGACAAGCATATGATTACTGGCAGGATCAACCAGATAGAGCTCGGTCGACGCGTACGTCGCCGGCGTCGGGCGCGAGGGGTTGCCGGTCCCTCGCGCCCTCTAGCGTCCGTCGCCTCGGTCGACGGACGCGGCAATCTAGGTTCGTGTCTCGAGGCTCGCCGCGCGCCGCCGCCTCGCGAGCGTACGAAGCACACGTCCGCGTCAGACGCGTCCGCGCTTCGTCTCTCCTCGCGAAGCCGCGCGCAACTCTCGCGTCTTACGACTGCCCGTGCGTAAGACGCGCGCGACGACTGTCGGCGCTCGCCGCCTCTAGCGACGAGGCCTCCGCGTCGCGACGCGTCTCGCCGTTCGTGAAAACGGCCGTCGGCGTGTCGCGCGACGATCGTCGTCGATGGTACCCGGCCGCGCGCCTCGATCGCCGGGCTCGACTCGATCGTCGCTAATGTTCACCACCTTTCGCGCGATCACCTCAACGCCGAGCGAGCGTCTCTCGAAGGAGAGGACGCCCCTCGCGACTCGTCAGTCGTACCGCTCGAGCGACGGTTTCGACTGTCCCGACCCTTCGCTCGCCTCGCGAGCACTCGCGGACGGCTTCGGCGCGCGGCGCACTAGGTGCTACTCCGACGCGTCGAGCGGCCAGTCGCTAGTCAGCCAAGGAAATGTCCGAGAAGATCTCGGACGGTTGGGGGCGCTCCCTTATCGCTCGAGTTCCGGAGGGCGGTACCCACTCGCGTACTCGCGTACGCGCCCTCGGATATGGAATCGAACGACCCGCGAAGGCGGGAGCGCGCGGGTACTAGTAGCGCGCGGTAGTTCGCCTCCTGAGAAGACCGACAAGACGAGCAGCCTTCGGCTAGCCGAGCGAGACGGCAACTACTAGTAGTACGCGGGAGCTCGCCTCCTGAGAAGACCGACAAGACGAGCAGCCTTCGGCTAGCCGAGCGAGACGGCGACTACTAGTAGTACGCGGGAGCTCGCCTCCTGAGAAGACCGACAAGACGAGCAGCCTTCGGCTAGCCGAGCGAGACGGCGACTACTAGTAGTACGCGGGAGCTCGCCTCCTGAGAAGACCGACAAGACGAGCAGCCTTCGGCTAGCCGAGCGAGACGGCCTCTACCAGTAGTGCGCGGTAGTCCGCCTCCTGAGAAGACCGACAAGACGAGCAGCCTTCGGCTAGCCGAGCGAGACGGCCTCTACTAGTAGTGCGCGGTAGTCCGCCTCCTGAGAAGGCCGACAAGACGAGCAGCCTTCGGCTAGCCGAGCGAGACGGCCTCTACTAGTAGTGCGCGGTAGTCCGCCTCCTGAGAAGGCCGACAAGACGAGCAGCCTTCGGCTAGCCGAGCGAGACGGCCTCTACTAGTAGTGCGCGGTAGTCCGCCTCCTGAGAAGGCCGACAAGACGAGCAGCCTTCGGCTAGCCGAGCGAGACGGCCTCTACTAGTAGTGCGCGGTAGTCCGCCTCCTGAGAAGGCCGACAAGACGAGCAGCCTTCGGCTAGCCGAGCGAGACGGCCTCTACTAGTAGTGCGCGGTAGTCCGCCTCCTGAGAAGGCCGACAAGACGAGCAGCCTTCG
>NC_088718.1:52500-60000 GCF_963576615.1 Watersipora subatra
TTCACATGGAACCCTTCTCCACTTCGGTCTACAAAGTTCTCATTTGTATACTTGCTACTACCACCAAGATCTGCACTGAAGGCGGCTCCACGCGTGCTCGCGCACTACGCTTCGACGCCACCGACACGCCCTCCTACTCGTCGGGGCCTGGCATTTCGCACGCGTTGCCCCGACGGCCCGGTATAGGCCGCGCGCTCCAGCGCCATCCATTTTCAGGGCTAGTTGATTCGGCAGGTGAGTTGTTACACACTCCTTAGCGGATTCCGACTTCCATGGCCACCGTCCTGCTGTCTATATCAACCAACACCTTTTGTGGTCTCTCATGAGCGCGCGTCGGGCGCCTTAACCGGGCGTTTGGTTCATCCCACAGCGCCAGTTCTGCTTACCAAAAACGGCCCACTGGGCACTCTCTGTTCGCGCTAAGCTCGCGCGACCCCGCTCGGGAAGGGCCGCGCTTCTTACCCATTTAAAGTTTGAGAATAGGTTGAGGACGTTTCGTCCCCAATGCCTCTAATCATTCGCTTTACCGGATAAAACCATTTATCTCGAGTGCCAGCTATCCTGAGGGAAACTTCGGAGGGAACCAGCTACTAGGCGGTTCGATTAGTCTTTCGCCCCTATGCTCAAGTTTGACGACCGATTTGCACGTCAGGATCGCTGCGAGCCTCCACCAGAGTTTCCTCTGGCTTCGCCCTGCTCAAGCATAGTTCACCACCTTTCGGGTCTGAGCGCGCGCGCTCTCGCGCCGCGGGCACTCGCGTCGAGTCGCCCGCGGGCCGGCGTTGCGCCGACACGCCAGTGCCGGATCGCGCCCGTTTTGCCTTAGCTGCGCCGCTGGGGTTCGCGCGTGAGCCCATCGACTCGCGCGCGCGCTCAACTCCTTGGTCCGTGTTTCAAGACGGGTCGGACGGAGTGCCGGGAACCACACGACTCGGACCCCGGGTGCCGCGTGGCGTCGAGCGGCGCGACAGACGGCGCGCGCGACGACAAACTGCGAGCAGTTCGCCGCCGGCGTCCGCGAGCCCGCCGCCTCGAGCCACTCCCGCGCGGGGAGTGCACCGCAGGCGCTCCTCGCCCGTCGAGTCGGTCAACGCCTCGGTCGGCCTATAACACGACGCGCGAACGCGTCGCCACCTAGCCGCCGGGCTTCCGACGACTCGACGGGCGGTCGTCGCGCTCCGCCGCCGCCAAGTGCACCGATCGGACCGCCCTCCCGAGAGAGCGCGGCCGCTCGGCTGAATGACGACGACGAACTCGCCCGGTTCCGTCCGTTTGCCTCTGAACGGTTTCACGTACTCTTGAACTCTCTTTTCAAAGTTCTTTGCAACTTTCCCTCACGGTACTTGTTCGCTATCGGTCTCGCACTAGGTATTTAGCCTTAGATGGAGCTTACCACCCGCTTTGGGCTGCACTCTCAAGCAACCCGACTCCGCGACGACGACGGGCGTCCGACGCTCGTCCGGCGAGTAGAGGGCTGACACCCGCTCGGGCAGACCCTTTCAGAGATACTCGTGCCGGGAGCGACGGTCGCGAGTCGCCGCCGAAACGCCACATCGCACGGCGACCGAGGGGTCGCGGGCTTCGGCGCTGGGCTTCTCCCCTTTCGCTCGCCGCTACTCGGGGAATCCTAGTTAGTTTCTTTTCCTCCGCTTACTGATATGCTTAAGTTCGGCGGGTAGTCGCGTCCGATCTGAGGTCGTACTAGACGAGTTCGGACGACCGCGAGAGCCGCGCGGGACGAAGAGGGAGCGCGCGGTCTCTCCGTCGCCGCGCGAGCGACGGAGGCGACGGCGATCGCCGCGTCGCGGCCGCGCGGGCTCGTCGAGAACCGACTCGACGAAACCTCGCGCGCCCGACGCGCGTCGCCGTTCGCGCGCGCTACGCCGTAACCTCTTCGTCTCTCTCTCTCTCCGCGCGGTCACGCGTCGTCCGGGCCCGGGCGCGCGCTCCCCTCGGGAGCGAGCGCGCCGGTAGTACGCTTGAGGACGAGGCCGACGCGCGGTCGGCAGCGTCCCAGGGCGTCGCGAGCGGCGCCGACGAGGGCGCGCTCGAGCGACGATGGTCGGCGAATGACGACCCTCAGACGGGCGCGGCCTCGGGATGACCCGAGGCCACAATGTGCGTTCGAGATGCCGATGATCGATGTGTCCTGCAGTTCACATTGCCTAACGCAGCTGGCTGCGCTCTTCATCGACGTGCGAGCCGAGTGATCCACCGCTCAGAGTTGTGCTTCGCGTAGTCGGGGCTACGCTCTCAGTTCGCGTTCGACTCGCTCGGGGCGGCAGGCAGCGCCGCCCGCGCGCGCGAGTCCTCGCCCGGTCCTCGCTTCAGTCCTCGTGTGTGTCAAACCGAGACGAACGAGCGCAGTTCGGTACGGGCGCCTCTCGCGAGCTCGCCGTGCGACGGCGGCTAGCTCGCACGAGGTCTTCGAGCGATAATCGCGGCGCGCGCCGAAACGCGCGACGCGACTTTACCGACCACCCCGGTCCTACGCACCCGTACCTTTCGCGTAACCGTCAATTCCCGCCTCGACGTCGACCGCGAAGTCGACGTCGCGACGCGCCGTCAATTCCCGCCTCGGCGTCGAACGCGAAGTCGACGCCTCGACGCTAACCGTCAATTCCCGCCTCGGCGCCGACCGCGAAGTCGACGCCTCGACGCTAACCGTCAATTCCCGCCTCGGCGCCGACCGCGAAGTCGACGCCTCGACGCTAACCGTCAATTCCCGCCTCGGCGCCGACCGCGAAGTCGACGCCTCGACGCTAACCGTCAATTCCCGCCTCGGCGCCGACCGCGAAGTCGACGCCTCGACGCTAACCGTCAATTCCCGCCTCGGCGTCGAACGCGAAGTCGACGCCTCGACGCTAACCGTCAATTCCCTTTCTCTTCGGGCTCGCGGTCGACGTTCTCGAGCGCGTCGCTTTCGCGAACGCGTTCTCGAACGACGGCCGGATCATCGACAATGATCCTTACGCAGGTTCACCTACGAAAACCTTGTTACGACTTTTACTTCCTAGAAGTGATCAAGTTCGTCTCACTTTCCGCCTCGCGACGCGACGCCCGAGAGCGCCGTGTGCCGCGCGCGGTCCGTGAGCCTCACTAAACCACTCAATCGGTAGTAGCGACGGGCGGTGTGTACAAAGGGCAGGGACAGATTCCCCGCGAGCTGATGACTCGCCAGTACAAGGAATTCCTCGTTCACGGAGAACAATTGCAATCTCCGATCCCTAGCACGTTCGCGGTTCAACGGGTTGCCCACGCCGACCGGCGCGGGAGAAACACGCTGATGCGAACAGTGTAGCGCGCGTGCGGCCCCGAACATCTGAGGGCATCACTGACCTGTTATTGCTCTCCGCTTCACGCGGCTAAAAGCCGCTTGTCCCTCTAAGAAGCGAACGGTCGCCGTCCGTAGTCGGCGCCGTCTATTTAGCAGGCAAGAGTCTCGTTCGTTATCGGAATTAACCAGACAGATCGCTCCACGAACTAAGAACGGCCATGCACCACCAACCACTGAATCGAGAAAGAGCTCTCAACCTGTCTGTCATAACAGTGTTCGGGCCGGGTGAGGTTTCCCGTGTTGAGTCAAATTAAGCCGCAGGCTCCACTCCTGGTGGTGCCCTTCCGTCAATTCCTTTAAGTTTCAGCTTTGCAACCATACTCCCCCCGGAACCCAATGACTTTGGTTTCCCGGGCAATACTGCTGGCGGCAACTTCTGTAGAAGTGCGCCCAATTGCCAGTCGGCAACGTTTACGGTCAGAACTACGGCGGTATCTGATCGCCTTCGCACCTCTGACTTTCGTTCTTGATTAATGAAAACATTCTTGGCAAATGCTTTCGCAGTAGGGCGTCTTCGGACGATCCTTGAATTTCACCTCTCCCGTCCGAGTACGAATGCCCCCGGCAGTCCCTGTTAATCATTGGCTCGCCGACTCTCTAACCAACAAAATGAGTACGAGCCCATTTTCCATCATACCATGCTGAGCTGTTCAAGCTGCTCGCCCCCTCTAAGCGGTTCAATTTCTTCAAGGTGAACGTGCAGCGGCGGCGCGCTCACACGGCGAAGTGCAAGCGACGCGCGCCCTCCGCGCCTGGCTCGGTCGGGCGAGAGCGACCGGTACGGCCGTCCGCCCTCCCGCGTCTGACGCTTCAACTACGAGCTTTTTAAACGCAGCAATATAAATATACGCTGCTAGAGCTGGAATTACCGCGGCTGCTGGCACCAGGCTTGCCCTCTAGTGGATCCTCGTTAAAGGATTTGAAGTGTACTCATTCCGATTACGGCGACGCGTTTGCGCGCCGCATCGGTATTGTTCGTCACTACCTCTCGGTGTCCGAAGTGGGTAATTTGCGTGCCTGCTGCCTTCCTTAGAAGTGGTCGCCGTTTCTCATGCGGCCTCTCCAGAATCGAACCCAGATTCTCTGTTATCCGTTAACGCCACGGTTGGCATAGCACCAACCGTCGTCAGCATGATAGATCAGAAACTCAGTGTAGGCGTCGCCGGCTCGAAGGCCGTGCGATCGGCGGCAATTACTCGGGTGTCGTCCACCGAGGCCCGTCCGGAGACGAGCCGCTGGTTTTCGCCTAATAAGTGCGCCCTTCCCACGCCCGGAGGCGAAGTCGGAGCCTTGTCGCATGTATTAGCACCGGAGTTACCGCACGTTATCCACGGGTGAGTCTGTCCCCAGTGGAGTCATAACCGATTTAATGAGCCGTCCGCAGTCTCGCCGTCTACACGGCTTGTACTTAGACATGCATGGCTTAATCTTTGAGACAAGCATATGATTACTGGCAGGATCAACCAGATAGAGCTCGGTCGACGCGTACGTCGCCGGCGTCGGGCGCGAGGGGTTGCCGGTCCCTCGCGCCCTCTAGCGTCCGTCGCCTCGGTCGACGGACGCGGCAATCTAGGTTCGTGTCTCGAGGCTCGCCGCGCGCCGCCGCCTCGCGAGCGTACGAAGCACACGTCCGCGTCAGACGCGTCCGCGCTTCGTCTCTCCTCGCGAAGCCGCGCGCGACTCTCGCGTCTTACGACTGCCCGTGCGTAAGACGCGCGCGACGACTGTCGGCGCTCGCCGCCTCTAGCGACGAGGCCTCCGCGTCGCGACGCGTCTCGCCGTTCGTGAAAACGGCCGTCGGCGTGTCGCGCGACGATCGTCGTCGATGGTACCCGGCCGCGCGCCTCGATCGCCGGGCTCGACTCGATCGTCGCTAATGTTCACCACCTTTCGCGCGATCACCTCAACGCCGAGCGAGCGTCTCTCGAAGGAGAGGACGCCCCTCGCGACTCGTCAGTCGTACCGCTCGAGCGACGGTTTCGACTGTCCCGACCCTTCGCTCGCCTCGCGAGCACTCGCGGACGGCTTCGGCGCGCGGCGCACTAGGTGCTACTCCGACGCGTCGAGCGGCCAGTCGCTAGTCAGCCAAGGAAATGTCCGAGAAGATCTCGGACGGTTGGGGGCGCTCCCTTATCGCTCGAGTTCCGGAGGGCGGTACCCACTCGCGTACTCGCGTACGCGCCCTCGGATATGGAATCGAACGACCCGCGAAGGCGGGAGCGCGCGGGTACTAGTAGCGCGCGGTAGTTCGCCTCCTGAGAAGACCGACAAGACGAGCAGCCTTCGGCTAGCCGAGCGAGACGGCAACTACTAGTAGTACGCGGGAGCTCGCCTCCTGAGAAGACCGACAAGACGAGCAGCCTTCGGCTAGCCGAGCGAGACGGCGACTACTAGTAGTACGCGGGAGCTCGCCTCCTGAGAAGACCGACAAGACGAGCAGCCTTCGGCTAGCCGAGCGAGACGGCGACTACTAGTAGTACGCGGGAGCTCGCCTCCTGAGAAGACCGACAAGACGAGCAGCCTTCGGCTAGCCGAGCGAGACGGCCTCTACCAGTAGTGCGCGGTAGTCCGCCTCCTGAGAAGACCGACAAGACGAGCAGCCTTCGGCTAGCCGAGCGAGACGGCCTCTACTAGTAGTGCGCGGTAGTCCGCCTCCTGAGAAGGCCGACAAGACGAGCAGCCTTCGGCTAGCCGAGCGAGACGGCCTCTACTAGTAGTGCGCGGTAGTCCGCCTCCTGAGAAGGCCGACAAGACGAGCAGCCTTCGGCTAGCCGAGCGAGACGGCCTCTACTAGTAGTGCGCGGTAGTCCGCCTCCTGAGAAGGCCGACAAGACGAGCAGCCTTCGGCTAGCCGAGCGAGACGGCCTCTACTAGTAGTGCGCGGTAGTCCGCCTCCTGAGAAGGCCGACAAGACGAGCAGCCTTCGGCTAGCCGAGCGAGACGGCCTCTACTAGTAGTGCGCGGTAGTCCGCCTCCTGAGAAGGCCGACAAGACGAGCAGCCTTCGGCTAGCCGAGCGAGACGGCCTCTACTAGTAGTACGCGGGAGCTCGCCTCCTGAGAAGACCGACAAGACGAGCAGCCTTCGGCTAGCCGAGCGAGACGGCCTCTACTAGTAGTGCGCGGTAGTCCGCCTCCTGAGAAGGCCGACAAGACGAGCAGCCTTCGGCTAGCCGAGCGAGACGGCCTCTACTAGTAGTACGCGGTAGCTCGCCTCCTGAGAAGGCCGACAAGACGAGCAGCCTTCGGCTAGCCGAGCGAGACGGCCTCTACTAGTAGTGCGCGGTAGTCCGCCTCCTGAGAAGGCCGACAAGACGAGCAGCCTTCGGCTAGCCGAGCGAGACGGCCTCTACTAGTAGTGCGCGGTAGTCCGCCTCCTGAGAAGACCGACAAGACGAGCAGCCTGCCTGCCTGCCTGCCTGCCTGCCATCGTCTGACTTTGACTTTGCCTGCCTGCCTGCCTGCCTGCCTGCCTGCCTGCCTGCCTGCCTGCCTGCCTGCCATCGTCTGACTTTGACTTTGCCTGCCTGCCTGCCTGCCTGCCTGCCTGCCTGCCTGCCTGCCTGCCTGCCTGCCTGCCTGCCTGCCTGCCTGCCTGCCTGCCTGCCTGCCATCGTCTGACTTTGACTTTGCCTGCCTGCCTGCCTGCCTGCCTGCCTGCCTGCCTGCCTGCCTGCCTGCCTGCCATCGTCTGACTTTGACTTTGCCTGCCTGCCTGCCTGCCTGCCTGCCTGCCTGCCTGCCTGCCTGCCTGCCTGCCTGCCTGCCTGCCTGCCTGCCTGCCTGCCTGCCTGCCTGCCTGCCTGCCTGCCTGCCTGCCTGCCTGCCTGCCTGCCTGCCTGCCTGCCTGCCTGCCTGCCTGCCTGCCTGCCTGCCTGCCTGCCTGCCTGCCTGCCTGCCTGCCTGCCTGCCATCGTCTGACTTTGACTTTGCCTGCCTGCCTGCCTGCCTGCCTGCCTGCCTGCCTGCCTGCCTGCCTGCCTGCCTGCCTGCCATCGTCTGACTTTGACTTTGCCTGCCTGCCTGCCTGCCTGCCTGCCTGCCTGCCTGCCTGCCTGCCTGCCTGCCTGCCTGCCATCGTCTGACTTTGACTTTGCCTGCCTGCCTGCCTGCCTGCCTGCCTGCCTGCCTGCCTGCCTGCCTGCCATCGTCTGACTTTGACTTT
>NC_088718.1:65000-70000 GCF_963576615.1 Watersipora subatra
CTAGTTAGTTTCTTTTCCTCCGCTTACTGATATGCTTAAGTTCGGCGGGTAGTCGCGTCCGATCTGAGGTCGTACTAGACGAGTTCGGACGACCGCGAGAGCCGCGCGGGACGAAGAGGGAGCGCGCGGTCTCTCCGTCGCCGCGCGAGCGACGGAGGCGACGGCGATCGCCGCGTCGCGGCCGCGCGGGCTCGTCGAGAACCGACTCGACGAAACCTCGCGCGCCCGACGCGCGTCGCCGTTCGCGCGCGCTACGCCGTAACCTCTTCGTCTCTCTCTCTCTCCGCGCGGTCACGCGTCGTCCGGGCCCGGGCGCGCGCTCCCCTCGGGAGCGAGCGCGCCGGTAGTACGCTTGAGGACGAGGCCGACGCGCGGTCGGCAGCGTCCCAGGGCGTCGCGAGCGGCGCCGACGAGGGCGCGCTCGAGCGACGATGGTCGGCGAATGACGACCCTCAGACGGGCGCGGCCTCGGGATGACCCGAGGCCACAATGTGCGTTCGAGATGCCGATGATCGATGTGTCCTGCAGTTCACATTGCCTAACGCAGCTGGCTGCGCTCTTCATCGACGTGCGAGCCGAGTGATCCACCGCTCAGAGTTGTGCTTCGCGTAGTCGGGGCTACGCTCTCAGTTCGCGTTCGACTCGCTCGGGGCGGCAGGCAGCGCCGCCCGCGCGCGCGAGTCCTCGCCCGGTCCTCGCTTCAGTCCTCGTGTGTGTCAAACCGAGACGAACGAGCGCAGTTCGGTACGGGCGCCTCTCGCGAGCTCGCCGTGCGACGGCGGCTAGCTCGCACGAGGTCTTCGAGCGATAATCGCGGCGCGCGCCGAAACGCGCGACGCGACTTTACCGACCACCCCGGTCCTACGCACCCGTACCTTTCGCGTAACCGTCAATTCCCGCCTCGACGTCGACCGCGAAGTCGACGTCGCGACGCGCCGTCAATTCCCGCCTCGGCGTCGAACGCGAAGTCGACGCCTCGACGCTAACCGTCAATTCCCGCCTCGGCGCCGACCGCGAAGTCGACGCCTCGACGCTAACCGTCAATTCCCGCCTCGGCGCCGACCGCGAAGTCGACGCCTCGACGCTAACCGTCAATTCCCGCCTCGGCGCCGACCGCGAAGTCGACGCCTCGACGCTAACCGTCAATTCCCGCCTCGGCGTCGAACGCGAAGTCGACGCCTCGACGCTAACCGTCAATTCCCTTTCTCTTCGGGCTCGCGGTCGACGTTCTCGAGCGCGTCGCTTTCGCGAACGCGTTCTCGAACGACGGCCGGATCATCGACAATGATCCTTACGCAGGTTCACCTACGAAAACCTTGTTACGACTTTTACTTCCTAGAAGTGATCAAGTTCGTCTCACTTTCCGCCTCGCGACGCGACGCCCGAGAGCGCCGTGTGCCGCGCGCGGTCCGTGAGCCTCACTAAACCACTCAATCGGTAGTAGCGACGGGCGGTGTGTACAAAGGGCAGGGACAGATTCCCCGCGAGCTGATGACTCGCCAGTACAAGGAATTCCTCGTTCACGGAGAACAATTGCAATCTCCGATCCCTAGCACGTTCGCGGTTCAACGGGTTGCCCACGCCGACCGGCGCGGGAGAAACACGCTGATGCGAACAGTGTAGCGCGCGTGCGGCCCCGAACATCTGAGGGCATCACTGACCTGTTATTGCTCTCCGCTTCACGCGGCTAAAAGCCGCTTGTCCCTCTAAGAAGCGAACGGTCGCCGTCCGTAGTCGGCGCCGTCTATTTAGCAGGCAAGAGTCTCGTTCGTTATCGGAATTAACCAGACAGATCGCTCCACGAACTAAGAACGGCCATGCACCACCAACCACTGAATCGAGAAAGAGCTCTCAACCTGTCTGTCATAACAGTGTTCGGGCCGGGTGAGGTTTCCCGTGTTGAGTCAAATTAAGCCGCAGGCTCCACTCCTGGTGGTGCCCTTCCGTCAATTCCTTTAAGTTTCAGCTTTGCAACCATACTCCCCCCGGAACCCAATGACTTTGGTTTCCCGGGCAATACTGCTGGCGGCAACTTCTGTAGAAGTGCGCCCAATTGCCAGTCGGCAACGTTTACGGTCAGAACTACGGCGGTATCTGATCGCCTTCGCACCTCTGACTTTCGTTCTTGATTAATGAAAACATTCTTGGCAAATGCTTTCGCAGTAGGGCGTCTTCGGACGATCCTTGAATTTCACCTCTCCCGTCCGAGTACGAATGCCCCCGGCAGTCCCTGTTAATCATTGGCTCGCCGACTCTCTAACCAACAAAATGAGTACGAGCCCATTTTCCATCATACCATGCTGAGCTGTTCAAGCTGCTCGCCCCCTCTAAGCGGTTCAATTTCTTCAAGGTGAACGTGCAGCGGCGGCGCGCTCACACGGCGAAGTGCAAGCGACGCGCGCCCTCCGCGCCTGGCTCGGTCGGGCGAGAGCGACCGGTACGGCCGTCCGCCCTCCCGCGTCTGACGCTTCAACTACGAGCTTTTTAAACGCAGCAATATAAATATACGCTGCTAGAGCTGGAATTACCGCGGCTGCTGGCACCAGGCTTGCCCTCTAGTGGATCCTCGTTAAAGGATTTGAAGTGTACTCATTCCGATTACGGCGACGCGTTTGCGCGCCGCATCGGTATTGTTCGTCACTACCTCTCGGTGTCCGAAGTGGGTAATTTGCGTGCCTGCTGCCTTCCTTAGAAGTGGTCGCCGTTTCTCATGCGGCCTCTCCAGAATCGAACCCAGATTCTCTGTTATCCGTTAACGCCACGGTTGGCATAGCACCAACCGTCGTCAGCATGATAGATCAGAAACTCAGTGTAGGCGTCGCCGGCTCGAAGGCCGTGCGATCGGCGGCAATTACTCGGGTGTCGTCCACCGAGGCCCGTCCGGAGACGAGCCGCTGGTTTTCGCCTAATAAGTGCGCCCTTCCCACGCCCGGAGGCGAAGTCGGAGCCTTGTCGCATGTATTAGCACCGGAGTTACCGCACGTTATCCACGGGTGAGTCTGTCCCCAGTGGAGTCATAACCGATTTAATGAGCCGTCCGCAGTCTCGCCGTCTACACGGCTTGTACTTAGACATGCATGGCTTAATCTTTGAGACAAGCATATGATTACTGGCAGGATCAACCAGATAGAGCTCGGTCGACGCGTACGTCGCCGGCGTCGGGCGCGAGGGGTTGCCGGTCCCTCGCGCCCTCTAGCGTCCGTCGCCTCGGTCGACGGACGCGGCAATCTAGGTTCGTGTCTCGAGGCTCGCCGCGCGCCGCCGCCTCGCGAGCGTACGAAGCACACGTCCGCGTCAGACGCGTCCGCGCTTCGTCTCTCCTCGCGAAGCCGCGCGCGACTCTCGCGTCTTACGACTGCCCGTGCGTAAGACGCGCGCGACGACTGTCGGCGCTCGCCGCCTCTAGCGACGAGGCCTCCGCGTCGCGACGCGTCTCGCCGTTCGTGAAAACGGCCGTCGGCGTGTCGCGCGACGATCGTCGTCGATGGTACCCGGCCGCGCGCCTCGATCGCCGGGCTCGACTCGATCGTCGCTAATGTTCACCACCTTTCGCGCGATCACCTCAACGCCGAGCGAGCGTCTCTCGAAGGAGAGGACGCCCCTCGCGACTCGTCAGTCGTACCGCTCGAGCGACGGTTTCGACTGTCCCGACCCTTCGCTCGCCTCGCGAGCACTCGCGGACGGCTTCGGCGCGCGGCGCACTAGGTGCTACTCCGACGCGTCGAGCGGCCAGTCGCTAGTCAGCCAAGGAAATGTCCGAGAAGATCTCGGACGGTTGGGGGCGCTCCCTTATCGCTCGAGTTCCGGAGGGCGGTACCCACTCGCGTACTCGCGTACGCGCCCTCGGATATGGAATCGAACGACCCGCGAAGGCGGGAGCGCGCGGGTACTAGTAGCGCGCGGTAGTTCGCCTCCTGAGAAGACCGACAAGACGAGCAGCCTTCGGCTAGCCGAGCGAGACGGCAACTACTAGTAGTACGCGGGAGCTCGCCTCCTGAGAAGACCGACAAGACGAGCAGCCTTCGGCTAGCCGAGCGAGACGGCGACTACTAGTAGTACGCGGGAGCTCGCCTCCTGAGAAGACCGACAAGACGAGCAGCCTTCGGCTAGCCGAGCGAGACGGCGACTACTAGTAGTACGCGGGAGCTCGCCTCCTGAGAAGACCGACAAGACGAGCAGCCTTCGGCTAGCCGAGCGAGACGGCCTCTACCAGTAGTGCGCGGTAGTCCGCCTCCTGAGAAGACCGACAAGACGAGCAGCCTTCGGCTAGCCGAGCGAGACGGCCTCTACTAGTAGTGCGCGGTAGTCCGCCTCCTGAGAAGGCCGACAAGACGAGCAGCCTTCGGCTAGCCGAGCGAGACGGCCTCTACTAGTAGTGCGCGGTAGTCCGCCTCCTGAGAAGGCCGACAAGACGAGCAGCCTTCGGCTAGCCGAGCGAGACGGCCTCTACTAGTAGTGCGCGGTAGTCCGCCTCCTGAGAAGGCCGACAAGACGAGCAGCCTTCGGCTAGCCGAGCGAGACGGCCTCTACTAGTAGTGCGCGGTAGTCCGCCTCCTGAGAAGGCCGACAAGACGAGCAGCCTTCGGCTAGCCGAGCGAGACGGCCTCTACTAGTAGTGCGCGGTAGTCCGCCTCCTGAGAAGGCCGACAAGACGAGCAGCCTTCGGCTAGCCGAGCGAGACGGCCTCTACTAGTAGTACGCGGGAGCTCGCCTCCTGAGAAGACCGACAAGACGAGCAGCCTTCGGCTAGCCGAGCGAGACGGCCTCTACTAGTAGTGCGCGGTAGTCCGCCTCCTGAGAAGGCCGACAAGACGAGCAGCCTTCGGCTAGCCGAGCGAGACGGCCTCTACTAGTAGTACGCGGTAGCTCGCCTCCTGAGAAGGCCGACAAGACGAGCAGCCTTCGGCTAGCCGAGCGAGACGGCCTCTACTAGTAGTGCGCGGTAGTCCGCCTCCTGAGAAGGCCGACAAGACGAGCAGCCTTCGGCTAGCCGAGCGAGA
>NC_088718.1:75000-80000 GCF_963576615.1 Watersipora subatra
CGCCCGTTTTGCCTTAGCTGCGCCGCTGGGGTTCGCGCGTGAGCCCATCGACTCGCGCGCGCGCTCAACTCCTTGGTCCGTGTTTCAAGACGGGTCGGACGGAGTGCCGGGAACCACACGACTCGGACCCCGGGTGCCGCGTGGCGTCGAGCGGCGCGACAGACGGCGCGCGCGACGACAAACTGCGAGCAGTTCGCCGCCGGCGTCCGCGAGCCCGCCGCCTCGAGCCACTCCCGCGCGGGGAGTGCACCGCAGGCGCTCCTCGCCCGTCGAGTCGGTCAACGCCTCGGTCGGCCTATAACACGACGCGCGAACGCGTCGCCACCTAGCCGCCGGGCTTCCGACGACTCGACGGGCGGTCGTCGCGCTCCGCCGCCGCCAAGTGCACCGATCGGACCGCCCTCCCGAGAGAGCGCGGCCGCTCGGCTGAATGACGACGACGAACTCGCCCGGTTCCGTCCGTTTGCCTCTGAACGGTTTCACGTACTCTTGAACTCTCTTTTCAAAGTTCTTTGCAACTTTCCCTCACGGTACTTGTTCGCTATCGGTCTCGCACTAGGTATTTAGCCTTAGATGGAGCTTACCACCCGCTTTGGGCTGCACTCTCAAGCAACCCGACTCCGCGACGACGACGGGCGTCCGACGCTCGTCCGGCGAGTAGAGGGCTGACACCCGCTCGGGCAGACCCTTTCAGAGATACTCGTGCCGGGAGCGACGGTCGCGAGTCGCCGCCGAAACGCCACATTGCACGGCGACCGAGGGGTCGCGGGCTTCGGCGCTGGGCTTCTCCCCTTTCGCTCGCCGCTACTCGGGGAATCCTAGTTAGTTTCTTTTCCTCCGCTTACTGATATGCTTAAGTTCGGCGGGTAGTCGCGTCCGATCTGAGGTCGTACTAGACGAGTTCGGACGACCGCGAGAGCCGCGCGGGACGAAGAGGGAGCGCGCGGTCTCTCCGTCGCCGCGCGAGCGACGGAGGCGACGGCGATCGCCGCGTCGCGGCCGCGCGGGCTCGTCGAGAACCGACTCGACGAAACCTCGCGCGCCCGACGCGCGTCGCCGTTCGCGCGCGCGCTACGCCGTAACCTCTTCGTCTCTCTCTCTCTCTCCGCGCGGTCACGCGTCGTCCGGGCCCGGGCGCGCGCTCCCCTCGGGAGCGAGCGCGCCGGTAGTACGCTTGAGGACGAGGCCGACGCGCGGTCGGCAGCGTCCCAGGGCGTCGCGAGCGGCACGAGGGCGCGCTCGAGCGACGATGGTCGGCGAATGACGACCCTCAGACGGGCGCGGCCTCGGGATGACCCGAGGCCACAATGTGCGTTCGAGATGCCGATGATCGATGTGTCCTGCAGTTCACATTGCCTAACGCAGCTGGCTGCGCTCTTCATCGACGTGCGAGCCGAGTGATCCACCGCTCAGAGTTGTGCTTCGCGTAGTCGGGGCTACGCTCTCAGTTCGCGTTCGACTCGCTCGGGGCGGCAGGCAGCGCCGCCCGCGCGCGCGAGTCCTCGCCCGGTCCTCGCTTCAGTCCTCGTGTGTGTCAAACCGAGACGAACGAGCGCAGTTCGGTACGGGCGCCTCTCGCGAGCTCGCCGTGCGACGGCGGCTAGCTCGCACGAGGTCTTCGAGCGATAATCGCGGCGCGCGCCGAAACGCGCGACGCGACTTTACCGACCACCCCGGTCCTACGCACCCGTACCTTTCGCGTAACCGTCAATTCCCGCCTCGACGTCGACCGCGAAGTCGACGTCGCGACGCGCCGTCAATTCCCGCCTCGGCGTCGAACGCGAAGTCGACGCCTCGACGCTAACCGTCAATTCCCGCCTCGGCGCCGACCGCGAAGTCGACGCCTCGACGCTAACCGTCAATTCCCGCCTCGGCGCCGACCGCGAAGTCGACGCCTCGACGCTAACCGTCAATTCCCGCCTCGGCGCCGACCGCGAAGTCGACGCCTCGACGCTAACCGTCAATTCCCGCCTCGGCGCCGACCGCGAAGTCGACGCCTCGACGCTAACCGTCAATTCCCGCCTCGGCGTCGAACGCGAAGTCGACGCCTCGACGCTAACCGTCAATTCCCTTTCTCTTCGGGCTCGCGGTCGACGTTCTCGAGCGCGTCGCTTTCGCGAACGCGTTCTCGAACGACGGCCGGATCATCGACAATGATCCTTACGCAGGTTCACCTACGAAAACCTTGTTACGACTTTTACTTCCTAGAAGTGATCAAGTTCGTCTCACTTTCCGCCTCGCGACGCGACGCCCGAGAGCGCCGTGTGCCGCGCGCGGTCCGTGAGCCTCACTAAACCACTCAATCGGTAGTAGCGACGGGCGGTGTGTACAAAGGGCAGGGACAGATTCCCCGCGAGCTGATGACTCGCCAGTACAAGGAATTCCTCGTTCACGGAGAACAATTGCAATCTCCGATCCCTAGCACGTTCGCGGTTCAACGGGTTGCCCACGCCGACCGGCGCGGGAGAAACACGCTGATGCGAACAGTGTAGCGCGCGTGCGGCCCCGAACATCTGAGGGCATCACTGACCTGTTATTGCTCTCCGCTTCACGCGGCTAAAAGCCGCTTGTCCCTCTAAGAAGCGAACGGTCGCCGTCCGTAGTCGGCGCCGTCTATTTAGCAGGCAAGAGTCTCGTTCGTTATCGGAATTAACCAGACAGATCGCTCCACGAACTAAGAACGGCCATGCACCACCAACCACTGAATCGAGAAAGAGCTCTCAACCTGTCTGTCATAACAGTGTTCGGGCCGGGTGAGGTTTCCCGTGTTGAGTCAAATTAAGCCGCAGGCTCCACTCCTGGTGGTGCCCTTCCGTCAATTCCTTTAAGTTTCAGCTTTGCAACCATACTCCCCCCGGAACCCAATGACTTTGGTTTCCCGGGCAATACTGCTGGCGGCAACTTCTGTAGAAGTGCGCCCAATTGCCAGTCGGCAACGTTTACGGTCAGAACTACGGCGGTATCTGATCGCCTTCGCACCTCTGACTTTCGTTCTTGATTAATGAAAACATTCTTGGCAAATGCTTTCGCAGTAGGGCGTCTTCGGACGATCCTTGAATTTCACCTCTCCCGTCCGAGTACGAATGCCCCCGGCAGTCCCTGTTAATCATTGGCTCGCCGACTCTCTAACCAACAAAATGAGTACGAGCCCATTTTCCATCATACCATGCTGAGCTGTTCAAGCTGCTCGCCCCCTCTAAGCGGTTCAATTTCTTCAAGGTGAACGTGCAGCGGCGGCGCGCTCACACGGCGAAGTGCAAGCGACGCGCGCCCTCCGCGCCTGGCTCGGTCGGGCGAGAGCGACCGGTACGGCCGTCCGCCCTCCCGCGTCTGACGCTTCAACTACGAGCTTTTTAAACGCAGCAATATAAATATACGCTGCTAGAGCTGGAATTACCGCGGCTGCTGGCACCAGGCTTGCCCTCTAGTGGATCCTCGTTAAAGGATTTGAAGTGTACTCATTCCGATTACGGCGACGCGTTTGCGCGCCGCATCGGTATTGTTCGTCACTACCTCTCGGTGTCCGAAGTGGGTAATTTGCGTGCCTGCTGCCTTCCTTAGAAGTGGTCGCCGTTTCTCATGCGGCCTCTCCAGAATCGAACCCAGATTCTCTGTTATCCGTTAACGCCACGGTTGGCATAGCACCAACCGTCGTCAGCATGATAGATCAGAAACTCAGTGTAGGCGTCGCCGGCTCGAAGGCCGTGCGATCGGCGGCAATTACTCGGGTGTCGTCCACCGAGGCCCGTCCGGAGACGAGCCGCTGGTTTTCGCCTAATAAGTGCGCCCTTCCCACGCCCGGAGGCGAAGTCGGAGCCTTGTCGCATGTATTAGCACCGGAGTTACCGCACGTTATCCACGGGTGAGTCTGTCCCCAGTGGAGTCATAACCGATTTAATGAGCCGTCCGCAGTCTCGCCGTCTACACGGCTTGTACTTAGACATGCATGGCTTAATCTTTGAGACAAGCATATGATTACTGGCAGGATCAACCAGATAGAGCTCGGTCGACGCGTACGTCGCCGGCGTCGGGCGCGAGGGGTTGCCGGTCCCTCGCGCCCTCTAGCGTCCGTCGCCTCGGTCGACGGACGCGGCAATCTAGGTTCGTGTCTCGAGGCTCGCCGCGCGCCGCCGCCTCGCGAGCGTACGAAGCACACGTCCGCGTCAGACGCGTCCGCGCTTCGTCTCTCCTCGCGAAGCCGCGCGCGACTCTCGCGTCTTACGACTGCCCGTGCGTAAGACGCGCGCGACGACTGTCGGCGCTCGCCGCCTCTAGCGACGAGGCCTCCGCGTCGCGACGCGTCTCGCCGTTCGTGAAAACGGCCGTCGGCGTGTCGCGCGACGATCGTCGTCGATGGTACCCGGCCGCGCGCCTCGATCGCCGGGCTCGACTCGATCGTCGCTAATGTTCACCACCTTTCGCGCGATCACCTCAACGCCGAGCGAGCGTCTCTCGAAGGAGAGGACGCCCCTCGCGACTCGTCAGTCGTACCGCTCGAGCGACGGTTTCGACTGTCCCGACCCTTCGCTCGCCTCGCGAGCACTCGCGGACGGCTTCGGCGCGCGGCGCACTAGGTGCTACTCCGACGCGTCGAGCGGCCAGTCGCTAGTCAGCCAAGGAAATGTCCGAGAAGATCTCGGACGGTTGGGGGCGCTCCCTTATCGCTCGAGTTCCGGAGGGCGGTACCCACTCGCGTACTCGCGTACGCGCCCTCGGATATGGAATCGAACGACCCGCGAAGGCGGGAGCGCGCGGGTACTAGTAGCGCGCGGTAGTTCGCCTCCTGAGAAGACCGACAAGACGAGCAGCCTTCGGCTAGCCGAGCGAGACGGCAACTACTAGTAGTACGCGGGAGCTCGCCTCCTGAGAAGACCGACAAGACGAGCAGCCTTCGGCTAGCCGAGCGAGACGGCGACTACTAGTAGTACGCGGGAGCTCGCCTCCTGAGAAGACCGACAAGACGAGCAGCCTTCGGCTAGCCGAGCGAGACGGCGACTACT
>NC_088718.1:85000-95000 GCF_963576615.1 Watersipora subatra
CCACCACATATGCCTGTCCATCCCGCCAGGCCACAAGGTCAGGTTTACAGAAAGTTTGGGCAATGGGGATGATGGGCTCCTCTCTGCAGAGGAAGCCCAAATAGCGCAGCTTCCAAGCGACGTACTTGGCTACGAGGTTGTGTCTTTTCACTCGCAGCCCATGCGTGAGAGCGCAGCTCTGCATCACATGACCTAGCGTGGCCCGATGACCGGGGCCGCAGTGTGGGCAGGTGTCAGAAGGGAGGAGACCAATCCGACACCGTCTGGCCGGAGTGGGCACTAGGTTCATCCTCAAGAGGATTCCCCTAACAAATTGTGCACCACTCCGGCCAACCACACTGTTCGACGTCAGCCATTGATGAGCCTGCGGTACTAGATCGTGGTAACGCAACCCACGACCATCCACCGACTCATATAGCTTCTCCTTAAAGCTTTTGACGGGCCGCACAGCCACGCCGGGCATCCCGGTATCAGGGCCAACTGAAAAACGGCCCCCCCGGGACACCCCTGCTTGACTGCCGGATGGGAGAGTCTGGGGGGGTCTAGATGGAACTGGGCGCAGGAAACGCAGATGCCTTTCCCCCCACCGGCTTAGATTGAGGAGCCAATGGGATACCCGAGCCTCATATCCGAGAAACTTAGAGAGCCTCTTCTCCCTCGCCTCTCGCAATTCACTGAATGAGGCCACCCCCAAGCCACCATCCCCAACTCGGGCATGAAAGTACCCGGTGGTGGTACCGTGGGGAAGGTGCAACCACTTAGATACAGCACGGCGCAGCAGAACATCCAACCTCACAAGGAGGCCCTTCGCAGGATCGCCCAGCACCAAGCTGTGATGGAGCTTGGGCAGTAGGTGAACACGGAGAATCTGCATTCGCTGCTGGGGTTTGAGTGGTGCATCGGTTACCCTTTGCAACCACTCATTGAGAGAGCCGATGGTCTGGGTGTATAAATGCTCTCTCTCCACCCGACGAGACACCCCGACGTACACACCCAAGTACTTATATGTCTCGTCTGCAGCTAAAGGTGGTATATGCGAACCTCCGTATTGCACGATGGGGTCAGGATTGACTACCCATCTCCTACCGGCTTCTTTAAGAGAGTCATAGTTACTCCCGCCGTTTACCTGCGCTTGGTTGAATTTCTTCACTTTGACATTCAAAGCACTGGGCAGAAATCACATCGCGTCAACACCGCCCGGCGGCCATCGCGATGCTTTGTTTTAATTAGACAGTCGTGTTCCCAGAGTCCGCGCCAGTTCTGTGCCGTGCGTTTAGGCCGAACGAAGCCGACGGGCGCGCGAACGCCCGCCGGCGAAAGCCACGGCCTCCCACGGAAGCGCGCCGGCGGCGGTCCGAACGCGCCGAAACGCGGCCAGTCCAACCGACGCGCGGTCCGCTTCTTGCCGCGACCCGAAGCAGCCCGCACCTCAGAGCCAATCCTTATCCCGAAGTTACGGATCGGATTTGCCGACTTCCCTTATCTACATTGTTCTATCGACCAGAGGCTGTTCACCTTGGAGACCTGCTGCGGATTCGGGTACGGCCTGGAGTGAAAATTACACTGCCTCCCTCGGATTTTCAAGGGCCAACGCCGATGCACCGGACGCCGCGTGAGGCGCGACGCTTTACGGATGCAACGTCCCTATCTCTGGACAAGCCAATTCCAGGGAGTCCGCTCCTAACAAAGAAAAGAGAACTCTTCCCGGGATCGACGCTGGCGTCTCCGAGTTCGGTCGCGTTACCGCACGGGGGCCCGAGGGCCCGATCTCCACTTCCAGGTTCGGGAATATTAACCCGATTCCCTTTCGATCGCATCGGGGGTCGACCGCGCGCGAGCGCGTGCCGCGCGTCGCTCTCTCTCTCTCGCGCGTGCTCGGACGATCGCGCGGGCACGCGACGCGTCTCCCCCCGTTCAGAACGGAACTCTCCGATCTCTTAGGGCCGACTGACCCATGTCCAACTGCTGTTCACATGGAACCCTTCTCCACTTCGGTCTACAAAGTTCTCATTTGTATACTTGCTACTACCACCAAGATCTGCACTGAAGGCGGCTCCACGCGTGCTCGCGCACTACGCTTCGACGCCACCGACACGCCCTCCTACTCGTCGGGGCCTGGCATTTCGCACGCGTTGCCCCGACGGCCCGGTATAGGCCGCGCGCTCCAGCGCCATCCATTTTCAGGGCTAGTTGATTCGGCAGGTGAGTTGTTACACACTCCTTAGCGGATTCCGACTTCCATGGCCACCGTCCTGCTGTCTATATCAACCAACACCTTTTGTGGTCTCTCATGAGCGCGCGTCGGGCGCCTTAACCGGGCGTTTGGTTCATCCCACAGCGCCAGTTCTGCTTACCAAAAACGGCCCACTGGGCACTCTCTGTTCGCGCTAAGCTCGCGCGACCCCGCTCGGGAAGGGCCGCGCTTCTTACCCATTTAAAGTTTGAGAATAGGTTGAGGACGTTTCGTCCCCAATGCCTCTAATCATTCGCTTTACCGGATAAAACCATTTATCTCGAGTGCCAGCTATCCTGAGGGAAACTTCGGAGGGAACCAGCTACTAGGCGGTTCGATTAGTCTTTCGCCCCTATGCTCAAGTTTGACGACCGATTTGCACGTCAGGATCGCTGCGAGCCTCCACCAGAGTTTCCTCTGGCTTCGCCCTGCTCAAGCATAGTTCACCACCTTTCGGGTCTGAGCGCGCGCGCTCTCGCGCCGCGGGCACTCGCGTCGAGTCGCCCGCGGGCCGGCGTTGCGCCGACACGCCAGTGCCGGATCGCGCCCGTTTTGCCTTAGCTGCGCCGCTGGGGTTCGCGCGTGAGCCCATCGACTCGCGCGCGCGCTCAACTCCTTGGTCCGTGTTTCAAGACGGGTCGGACGGAGTGCCGGGAACCACACGACTCGGACCCCGGGTGCCGCGTGGCGTCGAGCGGCGCGACAGACGGCGCGCGCGACGACAAACTGCGAGCAGTTCGCCGCCGGCGTCCGCGAGCCCGCCGCCTCGAGCCACTCCCGCGCGGGGAGTGCACCGCAGGCGCTCCTCGCCCGTCGAGTCGGTCAACGCCTCGGTCGGCCTATAACACGACGCGCGAACGCGTCGCCACCTAGCCGCCGGGCTTCCGACGACTCGACGGGCGGTCGTCGCGCTCCGCCGCCGCCAAGTGCACCGATCGGACCGCCCTCCCGAGAGAGCGCGGCCGCTCGGCTGAATGACGACGACGAACTCGCCCGGTTCCGTCCGTTTGCCTCTGAACGGTTTCACGTACTCTTGAACTCTCTTTTCAAAGTTCTTTGCAACTTTCCCTCACGGTACTTGTTCGCTATCGGTCTCGCACTAGGTATTTAGCCTTAGATGGAGCTTACCACCCGCTTTGGGCTGCACTCTCAAGCAACCCGACTCCGCGACGACGACGGGCGTCCGACGCTCGTCCGGCGAGTAGAGGGCTGACACCCGCTCGGGCAGACCCTTTCAGAGATACTCGTGCCGGGAGCGACGGTCGCGAGTCGCCGCCGAAACGCCACATCGCACGGCGACCGAGGGGTCGCGGGCTTCGGCGCTGGGCTTCTCCCCTTTCGCTCGCCGCTACTCGGGGAATCCTAGTTAGTTTCTTTTCCTCCGCTTACTGATATGCTTAAGTTCGGCGGGTAGTCGCGTCCGATCTGAGGTCGTACTAGACGAGTTCGGACGACCGCGAGAGCCGCGCGGGACGAAGAGGGAGCGCGCGGTCTCTCCGTCGCCGCGCGAGCGACGGAGGCGACGGCGATCGCCGCGTCGCGGCCGCGCGGGCTCGTCGAGAACCGACTCGACGAAACCTCGCGCGCCCGACGCGCGTCGCCGTTCGCGCGCGCTACGCCGTAACCTCTTCGTCTCTCTCTCTCTCCGCGCGGTCACGCGTCGTCCGGGCCCGGGCGCGCGCTCCCCTCGGGAGCGAGCGCGCCGGTAGTACGCTTGAGGACGAGGCCGACGCGCGGTCGGCAGCGTCCCAGGGCGTCGCGAGCGGCGCCGACGAGGGCGCGCTCGAGCGACGATGGTCGGCGAATGACGACCCTCAGACGGGCGCGGCCTCGGGATGACCCGAGGCCACAATGTGCGTTCGAGATGCCGATGATCGATGTGTCCTGCAGTTCACATTGCCTAACGCAGCTGGCTGCGCTCTTCATCGACGTGCGAGCCGAGTGATCCACCGCTCAGAGTTGTGCTTCGCGTAGTCGGGGCTACGCTCTCAGTTCGCGTTCGACTCGCTCGGGGCGGCAGGCAGCGCCGCCCGCGCGCGCGAGTCCTCGCCCGGTCCTCGCTTCAGTCCTCGTGTGTGTCAAACCGAGACGAACGAGCGCAGTTCGGTACGGGCGCCTCTCGCGAGCTCGCCGTGCGACGGCGGCTAGCTCGCACGAGGTCTTCGAGCGATAATCGCGGCGCGCGCCGAAACGCGCGACGCGACTTTACCGACCACCCCGGTCCTACGCACCCGTACCTTTCGCGTAACCGTCAATTCCCGCCTCGACGTCGACCGCGAAGTCGACGTCGCGACGCGCCGTCAATTCCCGCCTCGGCGTCGAACGCGAAGTCGACGCCTCGACGCTAACCGTCAATTCCCGCCTCGGCGCCGACCGCGAAGTCGACGCCTCGACGCTAACCGTCAATTCCCGCCTCGGCGCCGACCGCGAAGTCGACGCCTCGACGCTAACCGTCAATTCCCGCCTCGGCGCCGACCGCGAAGTCGACGCCTCGACGCTAACCGTCAATTCCCGCCTCGGCGCCGACCGCGAAGTCGACGCCTCGACGCTAACCGTCAATTCCCGCCTCGGCGTCGAACGCGAAGTCGACGCCTCGACGCTAACCGTCAATTCCCTTTCTCTTCGGGCTCGCGGTCGACGTTCTCGAGCGCGTCGCTTTCGCGAACGCGTTCTCGAACGACGGCCGGATCATCGACAATGATCCTTACGCAGGTTCACCTACGAAAACCTTGTTACGACTTTTACTTCCTAGAAGTGATCAAGTTCGTCTCACTTTCCGCCTCGCGACGCGACGCCCGAGAGCGCCGTGTGCCGCGCGCGGTCCGTGAGCCTCACTAAACCACTCAATCGGTAGTAGCGACGGGCGGTGTGTACAAAGGGCAGGGACAGATTCCCCGCGAGCTGATGACTCGCCAGTACAAGGAATTCCTCGTTCACGGAGAACAATTGCAATCTCCGATCCCTAGCACGTTCGCGGTTCAACGGGTTGCCCACGCCGACCGGCGCGGGAGAAACACGCTGATGCGAACAGTGTAGCGCGCGTGCGGCCCCGAACATCTGAGGGCATCACTGACCTGTTATTGCTCTCCGCTTCACGCGGCTAAAAGCCGCTTGTCCCTCTAAGAAGCGAACGGTCGCCGTCCGTAGTCGGCGCCGTCTATTTAGCAGGCAAGAGTCTCGTTCGTTATCGGAATTAACCAGACAGATCGCTCCACGAACTAAGAACGGCCATGCACCACCAACCACTGAATCGAGAAAGAGCTCTCAACCTGTCTGTCATAACAGTGTTCGGGCCGGGTGAGGTTTCCCGTGTTGAGTCAAATTAAGCCGCAGGCTCCACTCCTGGTGGTGCCCTTCCGTCAATTCCTTTAAGTTTCAGCTTTGCAACCATACTCCCCCCGGAACCCAATGACTTTGGTTTCCCGGGCAATACTGCTGGCGGCAACTTCTGTAGAAGTGCGCCCAATTGCCAGTCGGCAACGTTTACGGTCAGAACTACGGCGGTATCTGATCGCCTTCGCACCTCTGACTTTCGTTCTTGATTAATGAAAACATTCTTGGCAAATGCTTTCGCAGTAGGGCGTCTTCGGACGATCCTTGAATTTCACCTCTCCCGTCCGAGTACGAATGCCCCCGGCAGTCCCTGTTAATCATTGGCTCGCCGACTCTCTAACCAACAAAATGAGTACGAGCCCATTTTCCATCATACCATGCTGAGCTGTTCAAGCTGCTCGCCCCCTCTAAGCGGTTCAATTTCTTCAAGGTGAACGTGCAGCGGCGGCGCGCTCACACGGCGAAGTGCAAGCGACGCGCGCCCTCCGCGCCTGGCTCGGTCGGGCGAGAGCGACCGGTACGGCCGTCCGCCCTCCCGCGTCTGACGCTTCAACTACGAGCTTTTTAAACGCAGCAATATAAATATACGCTGCTAGAGCTGGAATTACCGCGGCTGCTGGCACCAGGCTTGCCCTCTAGTGGATCCTCGTTAAAGGATTTGAAGTGTACTCATTCCGATTACGGCGACGCGTTTGCGCGCCGCATCGGTATTGTTCGTCACTACCTCTCGGTGTCCGAAGTGGGTAATTTGCGTGCCTGCTGCCTTCCTTAGAAGTGGTCGCCGTTTCTCATGCGGCCTCTCCAGAATCGAACCCAGATTCTCTGTTATCCGTTAACGCCACGGTTGGCATAGCACCAACCGTCGTCAGCATGATAGATCAGAAACTCAGTGTAGGCGTCGCCGGCTCGAAGGCCGTGCGATCGGCGGCAATTACTCGGGTGTCGTCCACCGAGGCCCGTCCGGAGACGAGCCGCTGGTTTTCGCCTAATAAGTGCGCCCTTCCCACGCCCGGAGGCGAAGTCGGAGCCTTGTCGCATGTATTAGCACCGGAGTTACCGCACGTTATCCACGGGTGAGTCTGTCCCCAGTGGAGTCATAACCGATTTAATGAGCCGTCCGCAGTCTCGCCGTCTACACGGCTTGTACTTAGACATGCATGGCTTAATCTTTGAGACAAGCATATGATTACTGGCAGGATCAACCAGATAGAGCTCGGTCGACGCGTACGTCGCCGGCGTCGGGCGCGAGGGGTTGCCGGTCCCTCGCGCCCTCTAGCGTCCGTCGCCTCGGTCGACGGACGCGGCAATCTAGGTTCGTGTCTCGAGGCTCGCCGCGCGCCGCCGCCTCGCGAGCGTACGAAGCACACGTCCGCGTCAGACGCGTCCGCGCTTCGTCTCTCCTCGCGAAGCCGCGCGCGACTCTCGCGTCTTACGACTGCCCGTGCGTAAGACGCGCGCGACGACTGTCGGCGCTCGCCGCCTCTAGCGACGAGGCCTCCGCGTCGCGACGCGTCTCGCCGTTCGTGAAAACGGCCGTCGGCGTGTCGCGCGACGATCGTCGTCGATGGTACCCGGCCGCGCGCCTCGATCGCCGGGCTCGACTCGATCGTCGCTAATGTTCACCACCTTTCGCGCGATCACCTCAACGCCGAGCGAGCGTCTCTCGAAGGAGAGGACGCCCCTCGCGACTCGTCAGTCGTACCGCTCGAGCGACGGTTTCGACTGTCCCGACCCTTCGCTCGCCTCGCGAGCACTCGCGGACGGCTTCGGCGCGCGGCGCACTAGGTGCTACTCCGACGCGTCGAGCGGCCAGTCGCTAGTCAGCCAAGGAAATGTCCGAGAAGATCTCGGACGGTTGGGGGCGCTCCCTTATCGCTCGAGTTCCGGAGGGCGGTACCCACTCGCGTACTCGCGTACGCGCCCTCGGATATGGAATCGAACGACCCGCGAAGGCGGGAGCGCGCGGGTACTAGTAGCGCGCGGTAGTTCGCCTCCTGAGAAGACCGACAAGACGAGCAGCCTTCGGCTAGCCGAGCGAGACGGCAACTACTAGTAGTACGCGGGAGCTCGCCTCCTGAGAAGACCGACAAGACGAGCAGCCTTCGGCTAGCCGAGCGAGACGGCGACTACTAGTAGTACGCGGGAGCTCGCCTCCTGAGAAGACCGACAAGACGAGCAGCCTTCGGCTAGCCGAGCGAGACGGCGACTACTAGTAGTACGCGGGAGCTCGCCTCCTGAGAAGACCGACAAGACGAGCAGCCTTCGGCTAGCCGAGCGAGACGGCCTCTACCAGTAGTGCGCGGTAGTCCGCCTCCTGAGAAGACCGACAAGACGAGCAGCCTTCGGCTAGCCGAGCGAGACGGCCTCTACTAGTAGTGCGCGGTAGTCCGCCTCCTGAGAAGGCCGACAAGACGAGCAGCCTTCGGCTAGCCGAGCGAGACGGCCTCTACTAGTAGTGCGCGGTAGTCCGCCTCCTGAGAAGGCCGACAAGACGAGCAGCCTTCGGCTAGCCGAGCGAGACGGCCTCTACTAGTAGTGCGCGGTAGTCCGCCTCCTGAGAAGGCCGACAAGACGAGCAGCCTTCGGCTAGCCGAGCGAGACGGCCTCTACTAGTAGTGCGCGGTAGTCCGCCTCCTGAGAAGGCCGACAAGACGAGCAGCCTTCGGCTAGCCGAGCGAGACGGCCTCTACTAGTAGTGCGCGGTAGTCCGCCTCCTGAGAAGGCCGACAAGACGAGCAGCCTTCGGCTAGCCGAGCGAGACGGCCTCTACTAGTAGTACGCGGGAGCTCGCCTCCTGAGAAGACCGACAAGACGAGCAGCCTTCGGCTAGCCGAGCGAGACGGCCTCTACTAGTAGTGCGCGGTAGTCCGCCTCCTGAGAAGGCCGACAAGACGAGCAGCCTTCGGCTAGCCGAGCGAGACGGCCTCTACTAGTAGTACGCGGTAGCTCGCCTCCTGAGAAGGCCGACAAGACGAGCAGCCTTCGGCTAGCCGAGCGAGACGGCCTCTACTAGTAGTGCGCGGTAGTCCGCCTCCTGAGAAGGCCGACAAGACGAGCAGCCTTCGGCTAGCCGAGCGAGACGGCCTCTACTAGTAGTGCGCGGTAGTCCGCCTCCTGAGAAGACCGACAAGACGAGCAGCCTGCCTGCCTGCCTGCCTGCCTGCCATCGTCTGACTTTGACTTTGCCTGCCTGCCTGCCTGCCTGCCTGCCTGCCTGCCTGCCTGCCTGCCTGCCTGCCATCGTCTGACTTTGACTTTGCCTGCCTGCCTGCCTGCCTGCCTGCCTGCCTGCCTGCCTGCCTGCCTGCCTGCCTGCCTGCCTGCCTGCCTGCCTGCCTGCCTGCCTGCCATCGTCTGACTTTGACTTTGCCTGCCTGCCTGCCTGCCTGCCTGCCTGCCTGCCTGCCTGCCTGCCTGCCTGCCATCGTCTGACTTTGACTTTGCCTGCCTGCCTGCCTGCCTGCCTGCCTGCCTGCCTGCCTGCCTGCCTGCCTGCCTGCCTGCCTGCCTGCCTGCCTGCCTGCCTGCCTGCCTGCCTGCCTGCCTGCCTGCCTGCCTGCCTGCCTGCCTGCCTGCCTGCCTGCCTGCCTGCCTGCCTGCCTGCCTGCCTGCCTGCCTGCCTGCCTGCCTGCCTGCCTGCCTGCCATCGTCTGACTTTGACTTTGCCTGCCTGCCTGCCTGCCTGCCTGCCTGCCTGCCTGCCTGCCTGCCTGCCTGCCTGCCTGCCATCGTCTGACTTTGACTTTGCCTGCCTGCCTGCCTGCCTGCCTGCCTGCCTGCCTGCCTGCCTGCCTGCCTGCCTGCCTGCCATCGTCTGACTTTGACTTTGCCTGCCTGCCTGCCTGCCTGCCTGCCTGCCTGCCTGCCTGCCTGCCTGCCATCGTCTGACTTTGACTTTGCCTGCCTGCCTGCCTGCCTGCCTGCCTGCCTGCCTGCCTGCCTGCCTGCCTGCCTGCCATCGTCTGACTTTGACTTTGCCCGCCCGCCCGCCCGCCTGCGCTCGCCGCCGAGTAGTCGACGATCGCGCGCTTTCGCCGCCGAGTAGCCTACGATCGCGCGCTTTCGCCGCCGAGTAGTCGACGATCGCGCGCTTTCGCCGCCGAGTAGTCGACGATCGCGCGCTTTCGCCGCCGAGTAGCCTACGATCGCGCGTTTTCGCCGCCGAGTAGTCGACGATCGCGCGTTTTCGCCGCCGAGTAGCCTACGATCGCGCGCTTTCGCCGCCGAGTAGCCTACGATCGCGCGCTTTCGCCGCCGAGTAGCCTACGATCGCGCGCTTTCGCCGCCGAGTAGCCTACGATCGCGCGTTTTCGCCGCCGAGTAGTCGACGATCGCGCGCTTTCGCCGCCGAGTAGCCTACGATCGCGCGCTTTCGCCGCCGAGTAGCCTACGATCGCGTCTGACTTTCGGTCGTCGTCTGATTTTGAATTTGCC
>NC_088718.1:100000-107500 GCF_963576615.1 Watersipora subatra
TCTCTTAGGGCCGACTGACCCATGTCCAACTGCTGTTCACATGGAACCCTTCTCCACTTCGGTCTACAAAGTTCTCATTTGTATACTTGCTACTACCACCAAGATCTGCACTGAAGGCGGCTCCACGCGTGCTCGCGCACTACGCTTCGACGCCACCGACACGCCCTCCTACTCGTCGGGGCCTGGCATTTCGCACGCGTTGCCCCGACGGCCCGGTATAGGCCGCGCGCTCCAGCGCCATCCATTTTCAGGGCTAGTTGATTCGGCAGGTGAGTTGTTACACACTCCTTAGCGGATTCCGACTTCCATGGCCACCGTCCTGCTGTCTATATCAACCAACACCTTTTGTGGTCTCTCATGAGCGCGCGTCGGGCGCCTTAACCGGGCGTTTGGTTCATCCCACAGCGCCAGTTCTGCTTACCAAAAACGGCCCACTGGGCACTCTCTGTTCGCGCTAAGCTCGCGCGACCCCGCTCGGGAAGGGCCGCGCTTCTTACCCATTTAAAGTTTGAGAATAGGTTGAGGACGTTTCGTCCCCAATGCCTCTAATCATTCGCTTTACCGGATAAAACCATTTATCTCGAGTGCCAGCTATCCTGAGGGAAACTTCGGAGGGAACCAGCTACTAGGCGGTTCGATTAGTCTTTCGCCCCTATGCTCAAGTTTGACGACCGATTTGCACGTCAGGATCGCTGCGAGCCTCCACCAGAGTTTCCTCTGGCTTCGCCCTGCTCAAGCATAGTTCACCACCTTTCGGGTCTGAGCGCGCGCGCTCTCGCGCCGCGGGCACTCGCGTCGAGTCGCCCGCGGGCCGGCGTTGCGCCGACACGCCAGTGCCGGATCGCGCCCGTTTTGCCTTAGCTGCGCCGCTGGGGTTCGCGCGTGAGCCCATCGACTCGCGCGCGCGCTCAACTCCTTGGTCCGTGTTTCAAGACGGGTCGGACGGAGTGCCGGGAACCACACGACTCGGACCCCGGGTGCCGCGTGGCGTCGAGCGGCGCGACAGACGGCGCGCGCGACGACAAACTGCGAGCAGTTCGCCGCCGGCGTCCGCGAGCCCGCCGCCTCGAGCCACTCCCGCGCGGGGAGTGCACCGCAGGCGCTCCTCGCCCGTCGAGTCGGTCAACGCCTCGGTCGGCCTATAACACGACGCGCGAACGCGTCGCCACCTAGCCGCCGGGCTTCCGACGACTCGACGGGCGGTCGTCGCGCTCCGCCGCCGCCAAGTGCACCGATCGGACCGCCCTCCCGAGAGAGCGCGGCCGCTCGGCTGAATGACGACGACGAACTCGCCCGGTTCCGTCCGTTTGCCTCTGAACGGTTTCACGTACTCTTGAACTCTCTTTTCAAAGTTCTTTGCAACTTTCCCTCACGGTACTTGTTCGCTATCGGTCTCGCACTAGGTATTTAGCCTTAGATGGAGCTTACCACCCGCTTTGGGCTGCACTCTCAAGCAACCCGACTCCGCGACGACGACGGGCGTCCGACGCTCGTCCGGCGAGTAGAGGGCTGACACCCGCTCGGGCAGACCCTTTCAGAGATACTCGTGCCGGGAGCGACGGTCGCGAGTCGCCGCCGAAACGCCACATCGCACGGCGACCGAGGGGTCGCGGGCTTCGGCGCTGGGCTTCTCCCCTTTCGCTCGCCGCTACTCGGGGAATCCTAGTTAGTTTCTTTTCCTCCGCTTACTGATATGCTTAAGTTCGGCGGGTAGTCGCGTCCGATCTGAGGTCGTACTAGACGAGTTCGGACGACCGCGAGAGCCGCGCGGGACGAAGAGGGAGCGCGCGGTCTCTCCGTCGCCGCGCGAGCGACGGAGGCGACGGCGATCGCCGCGTCGCGGCCGCGCGGGCTCGTCGAGAACCGACTCGACGAAACCTCGCGCGCCCGACGCGCGTCGCCGTTCGCGCGCGCTACGCCGTAACCTCTTCGTCTCTCTCTCTCTCCGCGCGGTCACGCGTCGTCCGGGCCCGGGCGCGCGCTCCCCTCGGGAGCGAGCGCGCCGGTAGTACGCTTGAGGACGAGGCCGACGCGCGGTCGGCAGCGTCCCAGGGCGTCGCGAGCGGCGCCGACGAGGGCGCGCTCGAGCGACGATGGTCGGCGAATGACGACCCTCAGACGGGCGCGGCCTCGGGATGACCCGAGGCCACAATGTGCGTTCGAGATGCCGATGATCGATGTGTCCTGCAGTTCACATTGCCTAACGCAGCTGGCTGCGCTCTTCATCGACGTGCGAGCCGAGTGATCCACCGCTCAGAGTTGTGCTTCGCGTAGTCGGGGCTACGCTCTCAGTTCGCGTTCGACTCGCTCGGGGCGGCAGGCAGCGCCGCCCGCGCGCGCGAGTCCTCGCCCGGTCCTCGCTTCAGTCCTCGTGTGTGTCAAACCGAGACGAACGAGCGCAGTTCGGTACGGGCGCCTCTCGCGAGCTCGCCGTGCGACGGCGGCTAGCTCGCACGAGGTCTTCGAGCGATAATCGCGGCGCGCGCCGAAACGCGCGACGCGACTTTACCGACCACCCCGGTCCTACGCACCCGTACCTTTCGCGTAACCGTCAATTCCCGCCTCGACGTCGACCGCGAAGTCGACGTCGCGACGCGCCGTCAATTCCCGCCTCGGCGTCGAACGCGAAGTCGACGCCTCGACGCTAACCGTCAATTCCCGCCTCGGCGCCGACCGCGAAGTCGACGCCTCGACGCTAACCGTCAATTCCCGCCTCGGCGCCGACCGCGAAGTCGACGCCTCGACGCTAACCGTCAATTCCCGCCTCGGCGCCGACCGCGAAGTCGACGCCTCGACGCTAACCGTCAATTCCCGCCTCGGCGCCGACCGCGAAGTCGACGCCTCGACGCTAACCGTCAATTCCCGCCTCGGCGTCGAACGCGAAGTCGACGCCTCGACGCTAACCGTCAATTCCCTTTCTCTTCGGGCTCGCGGTCGACGTTCTCGAGCGCGTCGCTTTCGCGAACGCGTTCTCGAACGACGGCCGGATCATCGACAATGATCCTTACGCAGGTTCACCTACGAAAACCTTGTTACGACTTTTACTTCCTAGAAGTGATCAAGTTCGTCTCACTTTCCGCCTCGCGACGCGACGCCCGAGAGCGCCGTGTGCCGCGCGCGGTCCGTGAGCCTCACTAAACCACTCAATCGGTAGTAGCGACGGGCGGTGTGTACAAAGGGCAGGGACAGATTCCCCGCGAGCTGATGACTCGCCAGTACAAGGAATTCCTCGTTCACGGAGAACAATTGCAATCTCCGATCCCTAGCACGTTCGCGGTTCAACGGGTTGCCCACGCCGACCGGCGCGGGAGAAACACGCTGATGCGAACAGTGTAGCGCGCGTGCGGCCCCGAACATCTGAGGGCATCACTGACCTGTTATTGCTCTCCGCTTCACGCGGCTAAAAGCCGCTTGTCCCTCTAAGAAGCGAACGGTCGCCGTCCGTAGTCGGCGCCGTCTATTTAGCAGGCAAGAGTCTCGTTCGTTATCGGAATTAACCAGACAGATCGCTCCACGAACTAAGAACGGCCATGCACCACCAACCACTGAATCGAGAAAGAGCTCTCAACCTGTCTGTCATAACAGTGTTCGGGCCGGGTGAGGTTTCCCGTGTTGAGTCAAATTAAGCCGCAGGCTCCACTCCTGGTGGTGCCCTTCCGTCAATTCCTTTAAGTTTCAGCTTTGCAACCATACTCCCCCCGGAACCCAATGACTTTGGTTTCCCGGGCAATACTGCTGGCGGCAACTTCTGTAGAAGTGCGCCCAATTGCCAGTCGGCAACGTTTACGGTCAGAACTACGGCGGTATCTGATCGCCTTCGCACCTCTGACTTTCGTTCTTGATTAATGAAAACATTCTTGGCAAATGCTTTCGCAGTAGGGCGTCTTCGGACGATCCTTGAATTTCACCTCTCCCGTCCGAGTACGAATGCCCCCGGCAGTCCCTGTTAATCATTGGCTCGCCGACTCTCTAACCAACAAAATGAGTACGAGCCCATTTTCCATCATACCATGCTGAGCTGTTCAAGCTGCTCGCCCCCTCTAAGCGGTTCAATTTCTTCAAGGTGAACGTGCAGCGGCGGCGCGCTCACACGGCGAAGTGCAAGCGACGCGCGCCCTCCGCGCCTGGCTCGGTCGGGCGAGAGCGACCGGTACGGCCGTCCGCCCTCCCGCGTCTGACGCTTCAACTACGAGCTTTTTAAACGCAGCAATATAAATATACGCTGCTAGAGCTGGAATTACCGCGGCTGCTGGCACCAGGCTTGCCCTCTAGTGGATCCTCGTTAAAGGATTTGAAGTGTACTCATTCCGATTACGGCGACGCGTTTGCGCGCCGCATCGGTATTGTTCGTCACTACCTCTCGGTGTCCGAAGTGGGTAATTTGCGTGCCTGCTGCCTTCCTTAGAAGTGGTCGCCGTTTCTCATGCGGCCTCTCCAGAATCGAACCCAGATTCTCTGTTATCCGTTAACGCCACGGTTGGCATAGCACCAACCGTCGTCAGCATGATAGATCAGAAACTCAGTGTAGGCGTCGCCGGCTCGAAGGCCGTGCGATCGGCGGCAATTACTCGGGTGTCGTCCACCGAGGCCCGTCCGGAGACGAGCCGCTGGTTTTCGCCTAATAAGTGCGCCCTTCCCACGCCCGGAGGCGAAGTCGGAGCCTTGTCGCATGTATTAGCACCGGAGTTACCGCACGTTATCCACGGGTGAGTCTGTCCCCAGTGGAGTCATAACCGATTTAATGAGCCGTCCGCAGTCTCGCCGTCTACACGGCTTGTACTTAGACATGCATGGCTTAATCTTTGAGACAAGCATATGATTACTGGCAGGATCAACCAGATAGAGCTCGGTCGACGCGTACGTCGCCGGCGTCGGGCGCGAGGGGTTGCCGGTCCCTCGCGCCCTCTAGCGTCCGTCGCCTCGGTCGACGGACGCGGCAATCTAGGTTCGTGTCTCGAGGCTCGCCGCGCGCCGCCGCCTCGCGAGCGTACGAAGCACACGTCCGCGTCAGACGCGTCCGCGCTTCGTCTCTCCTCGCGAAGCCGCGCGCGACTCTCGCGTCTTACGACTGCCCGTGCGTAAGACGCGCGCGACGACTGTCGGCGCTCGCCGCCTCTAGCGACGAGGCCTCCGCGTCGCGACGCGTCTCGCCGTTCGTGAAAACGGCCGTCGGCGTGTCGCGCGACGATCGTCGTCGATGGTACCCGGCCGCGCGCCTCGATCGCCGGGCTCGACTCGATCGTCGCTAATGTTCACCACCTTTCGCGCGATCACCTCAACGCCGAGCGAGCGTCTCTCGAAGGAGAGGACGCCCCTCGCGACTCGTCAGTCGTACCGCTCGAGCGACGGTTTCGACTGTCCCGACCCTTCGCTCGCCTCGCGAGCACTCGCGGACGGCTTCGGCGCGCGGCGCACTAGGTGCTACTCCGACGCGTCGAGCGGCCAGTCGCTAGTCAGCCAAGGAAATGTCCGAGAAGATCTCGGACGGTTGGGGGCGCTCCCTTATCGCTCGAGTTCCGGAGGGCGGTACCCACTCGCGTACTCGCGTACGCGCCCTCGGATATGGAATCGAACGACCCGCGAAGGCGGGAGCGCGCGGGTACTAGTAGCGCGCGGTAGTTCGCCTCCTGAGAAGACCGACAAGACGAGCAGCCTTCGGCTAGCCGAGCGAGACGGCAACTACTAGTAGTACGCGGGAGCTCGCCTCCTGAGAAGACCGACAAGACGAGCAGCCTTCGGCTAGCCGAGCGAGACGGCGACTACTAGTAGTACGCGGGAGCTCGCCTCCTGAGAAGACCGACAAGACGAGCAGCCTTCGGCTAGCCGAGCGAGACGGCGACTACTAGTAGTACGCGGGAGCTCGCCTCCTGAGAAGACCGACAAGACGAGCAGCCTTCGGCTAGCCGAGCGAGACGGCCTCTACCAGTAGTGCGCGGTAGTCCGCCTCCTGAGAAGACCGACAAGACGAGCAGCCTTCGGCTAGCCGAGCGAGACGGCCTCTACTAGTAGTGCGCGGTAGTCCGCCTCCTGAGAAGGCCGACAAGACGAGCAGCCTTCGGCTAGCCGAGCGAGACGGCCTCTACTAGTAGTGCGCGGTAGTCCGCCTCCTGAGAAGGCCGACAAGACGAGCAGCCTTCGGCTAGCCGAGCGAGACGGCCTCTACTAGTAGTGCGCGGTAGTCCGCCTCCTGAGAAGGCCGACAAGACGAGCAGCCTTCGGCTAGCCGAGCGAGACGGCCTCTACTAGTAGTGCGCGGTAGTCCGCCTCCTGAGAAGGCCGACAAGACGAGCAGCCTTCGGCTAGCCGAGCGAGACGGCCTCTACTAGTAGTGCGCGGTAGTCCGCCTCCTGAGAAGGCCGACAAGACGAGCAGCCTTCGGCTAGCCGAGCGAGACGGCCTCTACTAGTAGTACGCGGGAGCTCGCCTCCTGAGAAGACCGACAAGACGAGCAGCCTTCGGCTAGCCGAGCGAGACGGCCTCTACTAGTAGTGCGCGGTAGTCCGCCTCCTGAGAAGGCCGACAAGACGAGCAGCCTTCGGCTAGCCGAGCGAGACGGCCTCTACTAGTAGTACGCGGTAGCTCGCCTCCTGAGAAGGCCGACAAGACGAGCAGCCTTCGGCTAGCCGAGCGAGACGGCCTCTACTAGTAGTGCGCGGTAGTCCGCCTCCTGAGAAGGCCGACAAGACGAGCAGCCTTCGGCTAGCCGAGCGAGACGGCCTCTACTAGTAGTGCGCGGTAGTCCGCCTCCTGAGAAGACCGACAAGACGAGCAGCCTGCCTGCCTGCCTGCCTGCCTGCCATCGTCTGACTTTGACTTTGCCTGCCTGCCTGCCTGCCTGCCTGCCTGCCTGCCTGCCTGCCTGCCTGCCTGCCATCGTCTGACTTTGACTTTGCCTGCCTGCCTGCCTGCCTGCCTGCCTGCCTGCCTGCCTGCCTGCCTGCCTGCCTGCCTGCCTGCCTGCCTGCCTGCCTGCCTGCCTGCCTGCCATCGTCTGACTTTGACTTTGCCTGCCTGCCTGCCTGCCTGCCTGCCTGCCTGCCTGCCTGCCTGCCTGCCTGCCATCGTCTGACTTTGACTTTGCCTGCCTGCCTGCCTGCCTGCCTGCCTGCCTGCCTGCCTGCCTGCCTGCCTGCCTGCCTGCCTGCCTGCCTGCCTGCCTGCCTGCCTGCCTGCCTGCCTGCCTGCCTGCCTGCCTGCCTGCCTGCCTGCCTGCCTGCCTGCCTGCCTGCCTGCCTGCCTGCCTGCCTGCCTGCCATCGTCTGACTTTGACTTTGCCTGCCTGCCTGCCTGCCTGCCTGCCTGCCTGCCTGCCTGCCTGCCTGCCTGCCTGCCTGCCTGCCATCGTCTGACTTTGACTTTGCCTGCCTGCCTGCCTGCCTGCCTGCCTGCCTGCCTGCCTGCCTGCCTGCCTGCCTGCCTGCCATCGTCTGACTTTGACTTTGCCTGCCTGCCTGCCTGCCTGCCTGCCTGCCTGCCTGCCTGCCTGCCTGCCTGCCTGCC
>NC_088718.1:7560000-7685000 GCF_963576615.1 Watersipora subatra
TAATAAATAAAGACCTATTGGAATCTATTTCTAGAGTTTAATAGATGGAAGCTACTCATTATGCACCATAAAATAAAATATTTTGTAGATGGCGAAGTTGCTCCTTTAAATGAACGTGCAAAATCTCATGAATAGCTTTTAGCGAGAGAGATCAAATAAAAATCTTTTTGTTATAAACCAGATTCTGTGGTTTAAGAATAGTAAGTTATGCAATTGTAGGTATTGAAACGGTATCAACAGATTTAAATTATATGACAATGAAACTGGTTATTATTATTCGACGATTCTGAAGTTATTACCAACCATATTATATTATTAATTCTCTTGTGTACTGAAAAGAAGGAACAAACTTCCTAACTGCCATTCATCCTTTATTGGAATTTACTTATAAAAAATTGTCATACTGTTAACCAAAAAAAAACTGGCATATAATATGCTAACTTCTGCAAATGTTTTTAGTATAATATACTATATTTATTTTATGGCAATCACTTTTCATGTTTGTTGACATCGCATAAAAACTTTTATTCTATGTATGTAGCTTAATGAAGAAGAAAAACAAAACTCTGGTAGGTAACAGGAAGTTATGAAGAACACTTAAGGAGAGCTAGTTCAGCTAGTTAAAAATCTTGAATGTATGCAGTGGCTGTGGAAGCTATTTGTGATATGGTCTTAAGAACAGCTTATAATACATATCGTGCATAAAAAGCTTTGCAGTTTTGACTAATGAATGTCTAAGAAGATCTGGAGTTTTCTGAACAGTGTTTCGCTACTAATAATATGAGCACTACAAAAGCTTCTAGAGGCTACGAGAAATCTCAGGATGACGCCACAACATACAAAGGTTCTTTTCAATGCTATCACATGAAGATGCAACCATGCTATCACACTGGTTGCATTTTGATTTTGCAGCTTCTAATATGGATGTTTATATATTTTTTTAGTTTTCTTTCTCTTGGGGATAACTTCTTCTTAAAAATCTTAAGAGATAAATGTTACTGATAGAAAAACAAGATGTATACTGACATGGTTAGTTGACAATAAAGTAAATTAGACATTAAAGACATTTTGAAGTACAAAATATCTCAATCATGATTAAAATTTGTTGGTTCAATTGAAAAATGAATGCTTCATGGACTCCATATTAATGACGTGTCTACTAATATTAAACATAATATAATAACTGGTATAATGTAAGATTTATTAAAGATTAGATTTTTATTATAGTCAACTTTGAGTGCCCCAGAAAAAATCTTGTTTAGGCTAAAGATGTCCTTATTGTCTCTTCTCAAAATCACTATGGGCCACTGTCTCTTTTGCATTTCCAATGAGATTGTATCATATTTTTAAAAAAGTAAGTCCACATAAAAGCTTTTTTATTAATTTCTTCCATCTAGTCAATTAAGGATTCATTATATGATCTCTGTATTTAAAAAGTGTACTTTATTTGATGGCAAGCAAACACTGAAATAGGAAATTTTTCTGACAGAGCATGATGCATTTTTAGAATCTCTTTAGTATAAATAGTGCAGCATTTGCCTTTTGGATTTTAATATGATCATTATATAATAGAGATTGACACACTTTGACTTCCTAAGCATTTAAAGTTATCTAAATGTAAATTTGGGGTACCATTCAAATGACAGGTTGTATGAGGACTAGTTCAGCACTAGTCTTCTGTAGGTACCAGTGCAAAAAACTTTCACACAACTAATGTCTGCAACCAATTTTTACAGCAAATTTAAGAAAGAAACAAGCTTAAAATAGTGTGCAATACATAAAATAACTTATAACTTTATGACTTGAACTTTAAAAATGTATAACTATATATTTATATACATTTATATTTAAAACTTTATATTGGAAATTTGAAAAATTCAGAATTATTAATCATAATCATATTAATTATTAGCATACCAAATGTGCTATTTGAAATCTCAATCTGTGAAAACTGCTAACTGTAAAGCTTTTCATTTTTCAAGTAAAACTATTTGTACCTATAAATATTTTATTGACTAACCGACGCAGTATCAGTCAGGATATGCGTAAACATTCACTAACCATACCTTCACCTGAATGCTAAACTTTAAATTAAACCTCAAACTTCTGAAAACAAAATTATCTTGTTAAGAACTAATTGTTCACCTGTTGATTTTGTTCAGGTAACAATAACTTATATCAGCCTCACAGAAAACCTCCTTGCCGCACAGCGAAGCTCGCGTCGCTTCTTTCGCAGTTCAAAAAATAATAAGGCTGTCTGGCATATTTAATTGCGAGTGCTCTGTATACACCGCCAACTACACTATACCTCTAGCGCTACACATAACCTCAGTCCATCACAATACATAGACGACTCCGATGTTAGGCTACGTTTATTTTATATAATGTAAGCAAAGACTTTGGTTTACGTAAAGGGCAGTTTAAATTGATGTGTCGATCGTTAATGTTCCAGCTGGATCCATCACTAAATTTGCAGCGAGTCCATTATCGTATGTGCAACTTTTAATGATAGCCGTCTGCTGTCATTTTGATGGTAGCGAAATTCGCAAACGTCCACTTTCACAAGTTTTATCAACGGTTTGAATATGTGCATGGTCATGCTGTGTCTAACGCTGCATTTTTTGCGAGTTTGTTTGCAAAAAAGCTAATCAAAGTGAACTACTATAGTTCGATATTGTTTTTTTTGTATTACAAATATTTTATTTCAACACTTACATTTTGACGCAATCACCACTTGCATTATCAACACGTTTTTGCGGTGTGAGATGAATATTAAAAGATGTGTTTATATTTTTACTAGTACTAAGGTTTTTGACTGTTGATACTCGTTATTAGTCAATCTACTTTACCTAGGCTGCATAAAAGGAGTATAAAATACATAGAAACCAGCGTTAATCGTAGTCAGACATCTGTTTAATATCGATCCTTATTTTTAAGCGAACATGGCACATTCTTATTCCGTAGGCTTAAGTGCTGTGCCGTAGTTGACGTAGGTATTTCAGTAACTTTCTCTGTTTCTGTAATATTTTTCGGTGATGTAGATAGTAGGCTATGCTATTGTCAGCAAGTTGCTTATAATTGTTAGCCAATAACAAGATTAAGTAAATAGGATGCATAATGCTGATATTTCATAAAATCACATAATCTGAGTGAAGCATGTATGTAAATTTTCAAAGTAACTCTGCCGCAGTTTTATGAAGAATTAAGCAACTAGTATGTAGCAAACTTAATCATAGAAGGGCCTCACTGATGTTATTGATTTCATTTTATCATAAGCATGACACCGTTGAGACTAAAATAACAATGTTCAACAATTTCCAAGTATCCAACTTATGAGCATAGAGTACAAAAACAAAACAGTGATAAAGCAAAAAAGCATAGAATAAAACATACAAATTAGTTTTTTCAAATCAGGTGACTAGTAAAAAAAAGCAAAACATTACTCATCTCTGCTAAGGCTCACTATAAACTGGGCAGCAATTTATTGTTTGCTAATAAAAACATTGGGTACAACATAGTGAAAAGTGCCAGTATGTGCAACTGTACTTTAGCTAGCCTATAATAAAAAATAATGGCATACTTCTGTCATGTAGCGGCAATGCTTGGTAGTGTTCTCATATTCTCTAGTAGAAAAACAAACTACCAGGACTAGTTTTTTATAAGCTACTTTGGGCGGTCCTAACACTTATCAAGGGCTTCTTCTGGAACTCTCAGACTAAAAAGGATGCATTTTGCAACACGGCCAGTCTGACAGAGCCAGGTAGCCATTTCACTTGCACTACGTGCAAAGGACAGATGTTGATCTTTAATGTGCACACATTTTGAGTGAGGTACATGGAGCCTCCAAGTTATGGTCTAGATCCGAAAGACCCAGCAATTTAGGGTTGAAAGCTTGTTGAGAGCTTTTTGTTAGATCGGCGGTAAGCAGGGCTCACACCACCAACCCCATAGTTGAAAGTCAAAGATGCTACCACTAAGCCACCCTGACACCCTAGCCTATAATAAGCTCACAGTATTAAAATTATATTATTGTAACTTCACTACACACCTTATAGAAATTCCTCCGATTTCTCAAGCAACTGAGTAACAGTTTGTTACAGAGGAAATTGAATACAAATAGTATATTAGCCCATGAGACAGTGACATACAAGAAAATGTATACATGCAAGAAAATACCATGAGATTATGCAAAAAACATAAATGTTGAAATGCAAAATGAGGAGATACCTACGCAAACTTATCTACATAGTTACAGATGGATACACAGGAAAATGCATGTTTACCAGCATACGATACCAGAAACTATCTGAATGATGCGTGTATCTGTAGGATAGTATAATTCATGATGGCCGTATCATATAACAGATATCCCGTTAAAATGGTTCTAGACTATGAAAACACAGAGGATACGAATCGTTATAAAAATTGCAGTTCGGTACACTGCAGAAAACATAATAATTATCTCTAATACAATTCAAAATGAATACACATCAAACTATGTACATAAGTATATCTAAGTAACCTAACTATATGACACATTCTTTCTGTATGGGTCTCTCAACTTGTGGATAGTCACCAGTTTGCTGCCTCTTGGAGTCCTAGCTTCACAGCAACATTCATCGCCACTCTCCTTACCAGGCCATCAGCTCAAGCATGAACATAATGTGTAATGCCAACTGGCCAGTGGCCTCGAGACTCACTGCCTTCTATTACCGGGACAAAACCTCCTTTTCTGTATGTTTTGTTGAGTTGAATGCCACTTCTTCCAAGACCGTAACAGATCGATGTATTCTCCCTTCTTCGCTTCCAGAATACATCACTCAATGTTTGTACTTAATGCCATCTCTTCTTTAGGTAGTCAAAATCAAACTTACCTGGCTTTGGTACTATCACGAAGGTGTTCATAATCAGAAGGTCATTTGGAGTCAGAGGTTTATGAGAAGTAAGATCATTCGGTGTAGTATTACAGAGAGGTCTGCTATTCATTATAGGAGCAGCTTCGTGGAGGAAGACACACATGGTAGTACTGTTTGGTGGGTGTATTAGTCTGGTTAAAATTGTGGTAAAAATACTTCTTACTGTCCTTATTTTGCGTTCCCACATACCTGCTGCATGTGACGCTGATGATGGGTTGAATGTTAAGTCATATGCTGAGATACAGTTTTCGATACTGTCATCCATTTCATCTAGGGTTTTCTTTAGTTATAGACAGGCTCGCTTGAAGTATATACCTTGATCTGTTACTAGGGTTGGGAATAGGCCACAAATGGTGAGTAGCATAGGATGGTGAACTCACAGCTCCAATGATATATACTTTCATCATGTGAACACTTACCACTTCATTCTCGTTGAAACATAAGAACCTTTATAGATCTCTCTGCTGTGGTGGTACTCTAAACTGGAAGAACATCTTTGCAATATCACTTGATATGGCGATTTCTCCAAGCTGAAACCGCAGTAACACTTTTCACAATGTGTTGTTCATATCTGAATCTTGTAGCAGTGCATTCTTGAGTGCTAGTCCATTACATCATGCACCACATGATAACGGACAACTGCAACCTAGAAAACTGGTTTTTAGGATGTTTTTCTCCATGACGAAGCCATTACTGTTGTAGACTAAAGTTTTTTCTTTTCACTAATTCAGTTTCTCCTTGATCTATCAGCCCCTGAATAACGTCTTTGTAAATCCTGTTATATTCAGACTCTTGTCAGACTGTAGTACCTTTTATCAGCAGCCCATCAATCATTGGGTGAACTAAACTTGTCTTGGAGCGGTAGAGGTGTCGTGTAGTAGCCTGGTTTATCCTTTCTGACATTGTTGCTAACTATATCCACAAACCTTGGGTCATTCTGTGACAATTTATCTGTCTCCTGTTGATTATTGGTTTCTCTGAAGTCTTGGTCAAGTATCATGAGTACATCATTTGCAGGGGTCATCTCCTTAGCCGTTGCATTGACTTTAAAATAAACTTTATAAATTAGTGTGTTGGTACTTGTGGTAGTAAATTGTGAACAATTGAACTTGACCATGTTCAACTACACTCCATTCTAAGTCTGTTTGTATAAGATCTGGCTCCTCATTTCCTATGTACTCTACTTGTTTAAGTAGTGGTGCTTGCGAGCAATCGTAACCTATCAGCAGGCCAAATCTACAGTTAAACTTGGGAGGAATAAATGGTGCTATATGCTTGAGGTGGTCAATTCTTCTCACATTGTCTCGTGTGGCTACATGAGATTTGGTGATCGGTATGTACTCATGTTTATAGGTAGCAGTTTTACCATCTTAGTCCCCATATAGCTTCTTACACGATGATCACGATAGATGCTAGTGTGTGCTGGTTTATTTTGAGAAGTCATAGTAGTAATGTTGATATTAGTTTCTAGATATTCTTCCTCTAGTTAATTTACAGGGTCAAAAGTGCCAAATGTTATGTCAGATTGCGTGTCCAATAATGCATGTCAAGTTTATCTTTATGCGATTATTCTTGCTGGGCAAGTACACTGGCACTACCATGGACCACGATTGATTGATGGGATGCTCCTTAAATTCACTCCTTCTAGACTCTTCAATGTGAGTGTTTGCTGAAGCGGCTTGTTTTATCTAATTAACATTAAGATACTTTTTAGAACATCCTTTCTATGTAGTACAGTTGGAGATGCCTTAAAGAAAGTTGCACATGTCTCACTCTTTTTGCATTTTTCTGAGCTGTGTTTTGCACTAACGGTTTGGCTGAACGAACTTTTGTCACTATGATATTAGAATCTTAGAGAAGCTAGTGCAATTTTCTAGAGCATAATTTGTTAACCTGCAGTACGAGCAGCTGCAGGTTTTTCTGCGCTGTTTTGTTTACAATGCTTATCTGCAGTATATTTTTGATTTTCTGCGATATGCTTTCTTACAGTAAATTTCTTCTCAGTTTTTGAGTTTCTTGGTTGATCTCTCTCAGAAGTATGGTCGATGGATTGTTCCAGTGCGGCCATTGAGTATACAGATTCGCAGACTTGGTCTGATTCTCTGCAAAGAAACTTGGCAAAACATTCAAAGTTAGAATGTTTTCCATTTTTCTCTTTATAGTTTTAGGCTTTGCTATTTCATCTGCTTGACACCAAATCCGGAAGCTTCTGTGTATGCCCCAGTATTTCTGATAGGTTATCTTGGTAGTTGAGTCAATGTACTTCCTTCTTCAGTGTTAAACTCTTGGCTAAGAAGTCTGAGAACTCATGCAGACTTTAATTGTCTCCGTTGTTGATCCCGAGCCATTTTCACATTTGCCTGAATCTCTCGACAAAGAATATAGATTTCCAAATCTATATTTTAGGAGTTGTCTTGTCTTGCTGTATGCCCTTTCAGTGTATGTCAGGAAGAAACTTCTTAAAGCTGTGAGTGCTTCACTACTCAAATACTGCTTCAAATAGTAGTACTTTGACAAGATTGAAGAGGTAGATGTCCAATGAGTCCATCAAATGCAACCTTCTAGTCATTGTATTCCAAAATATTACCATTGAATAAAGGTGAGATTTGTGCAGGTAATTTTTCAAACATTACATGACTTTTTAAAGCATGAGTGACTCTTTCAAGTGGCTCTCTCTTCTCCAGATGAATCATCATTACTAGAATCTTATATCTCTTTCAGCATCCTTGGTATTTCTACCTAGCGTTTACTTTTGGTCCATCTGCTGGATTTTTTTGAATTTCTGTGGTTGGCAGTTGAGATTGAGTTACTCACTGTTAGGGTAAACCGACTCTTTCTTTGAACTTTTAGTTTTCTGGTCAGTTGCTAGCATTTTTATGATTGCCTTAGTCTTAACACTCCTATTGGCATGAGAATTGCGTCGTTCAAGCATATAAAGCAGATGTCTTTTTGGCTTTTCATTTCTCCTAGGCTCTGGCATGTCTCAGTATGCTAACATGCTGCGGAGCTGCTTTACAGTCATACACTTTGGGGTACCCATATAGTAATCGTTCATATTACTGTTTGTGTGTTTGTATGAACAATTAACAAGGCAATTAAGCACAATATGTCAAAACTAATCACATTATCATAAACGATTCAAAATTACTCACGATGTGTACAAATATTATTAGTTGTCTCCACATAAATGATCAAACAAAAAGGCCATTTAAAAAAGAATTTTAAATGGTATCTATGTGCAACAAAAATATTTGATCTATGTATTCAATGTATGAGTCTGTATATGTATGAATGCATAATTTAGATGCTGATATCACCACATGTATATAGCAAATCTATGAGCAATGCAAAATATAACAGCTTGGGTGACGCTGTCAAGATGTAACAAATCTGAATGTCATGTAATGATCGACAATCTAAACACGTCTTCATGACATGCAGGGGTGAACAATCTAGTTGCTGTGTATCAACATAACACAGCCACAAGCAAAAGTAAATATTCGCAAATACTATTCAGACATGACACAGATCAATTGATAATCTGCAAGTCAAAACGAATTAACGGTCAATAATAATAATAAATACAGTATACATAAATTTTACGTTTTATGTATATGGGTATGATGTTGTAATGTACACGCAATTATGAAATGTGCCATTTTGCTGTATGATTGGTAAACCAGAGTTTTATAGTAATGAGCAATGCTTATTAATCTGAAACGCTAGCACTGACAGATGCATCTGGCACAACTGATACTCAACCTTACACCAGCAATATTGATGCAATTTGTAAGCACAACCGGTCTGAAATTGATGTATTGGGTGTGAACCTGGCTGTTAACTTGCCACACAAATATAAAGCTAAACTAACTGCGCAAAAAATCTTTGTGACCAAAGAAAAACTTGTTAATTGGTGGTTGCAGTTTTCATGTTTCAGCTCTTTTCTATCAGTGCAATGAAAGTCTAGCTGTTGTGGCTGATGACAATATTAATTTACTATATGGGTCATGATCTCAGAAACCATGGTTAAGTCAGGTGTGTAAGATTTGGAGCTATCTACACTAGCAGAAGGAGAAAGTTCTCAGTTATTTTGCAAAAAATATTGATTCTACTACAATATGTAGCTTAATTACAACAGATTTTATGGTCAATAAACTGAATGCACATTCACCATTAGTGTTAAGACATAGTTCTGAGAAAACTGGTGTCAAAGTTTCAAAAACAAAAACCACAATTTGCCACAATGCACAATTTTGTTTACAATTCAAAACATCATAACAACTAATATCAAGGCATTGTGATATTTATCTAGATTTCTGTATATATATACAAAGAACTATTCTAAATTCAAATGTCTAAACAGATTTTAGCTTGCTGTCATAAAAATAGCTGTATATCTATCACAAAATGTGTTACTTAGTCTTAATTTTGCAGATATTAAAAACTGCTTGGCAGTATTGTCGATTTTGAGCATAGCCATAATATCACCAACAGAATCTTTAGGAAAATAATAACAGTAACATATCGCACACCATCGGAAACTATAAACTTCGAACTTATAAAATCGAATAGTTAGTCATATGATTAAATCTTATGATAATTTTATACAAATCTTTAGGAAAATATCATCATCACTCCCTTCACTGTCACTGCTTTCGACATCAGTTGGAATACCCAATTAATCATTAAAAGTGTTCCAAATGTCAGAGTTATTTTTAAACTCAGCAAAAGAGAATCGATTACTTTTACTGGACGCCATTTTGGACTAGTGTGTGCTGGTTCATCTTGAGAAGTCATAGTAGTAATGTTGATATTAGTTTCTAGATATTCTTCCTCTAGTTAATTTATGAGGTCAAAAGTACCAAATGTTGTCAGATTGCGTGTCCAATAATGCATGTTAAGTTTATCTTTATGCGATTATTCTTGCTGGGCAAGTACACTGGCACTACCATGGACCACGATTGATTGATGGGATGCTCCTTAAATTCACTCCTAGACTCTTCAATGTGAGTGTTTGCTGAAGCGGCTTGTTTTATCTAATTAACATTAAGATACTTTGTAATCATATCTGGCCCACCAATATGATTACAAAGTATATTTTTGGCTAAACTGACTTCAGATTCAGAAAGATCACTCTTTGATTGGTTCAGATGCACGTGTTGCAAAAATGGTTACCAATATTATAAATTCAGTTAGTACAGCTTCAAAGTTGCATAACTCAACTTCGTGATTTGCGACTTAACCACGGTTTCTAACATCGTGACCCATATTGCCAAATTTTATCACACAATACATACAGCTGTGTACAGTGTGTGATGAATGTGAGAGATATGACATTAATCCTTTTTGCTTCTGAGTTTTAGGAAATCTGAATGCACAGACATGAATAGTCAATTATTTGACTTAGAGTGCTATGACTTAGCTGGCTGTCACGATGAGTCTACTCTGTGAGTAGGTTCGCATTATCGTACTGCACTATTGATGTATATTGTCTATGGTGCAGCATAATTTTGACCGACTCACGCGTGAATAATCTTGACCTCTCTCACAGAATAGTCTTAACTACAGCGAACTGCGTCTTGTAAGGTCTTCACTGGTGTTATTGATTTTAGGTTATCATAAGCGTGACGCTGTCAAGACTAAAATAACAATGTTCAACAATTTCCAAGTGTGCAATTTATAAGCGTGGAATACAAAAACAAAAAAGTGACAAAACAAAGAAGAATAAAATAAAACATACCTATTAGTTTCCTCAAAAAGGTCGCTAGTCCAAAAGCAAAGCCTGACTCATCTCTGCTAAAGCTCAGTATAAACTGGGCAGCAATCCATTGTCTGCTAATAAAACATTGCATTTCATGTAATGAAGAGTGCTTGTATGTGTGAGCTACAGCTGTTCTTTAGCTAGTACTAATGCCACTAATATCAGCGCACAATATTGAGAGTATATGGTTGTAATTTCACTACATGGGCGTTATACACATTTGAATGTGCATTCCATTTGTAATAGTGATGACAGTTATATTACTTGCTCAATGCTAAATTTTATGTCAAGATGACCCTTACGATGAGGGCCATTTTCTGCTTCCGGCTTGTGATGTGTGAAATAAACTTGTAAGAAAATGGTCCAAATCTATTTATGGTTAATTTGATATGCTAACCATTCTTTACTGCACAATCCTGATAAGCTACACATTACCAGAATATGCTTTCAAAACAGCGCTTGATGATTATTTAAACAAGTATTTTGTTTGAAAAAACAATTTCTTAGCTTTTCATACAACCGAAACAGCATTTCACAACCATAGCCATTTTAGTAAAAACACCTGATGCGAAGATAATACTGACTTCAATGAGAACAACAATAAGATAGCCTACACTGAACTTGTTCCTGTTATGCCTAAGCTGAGTTTTTCTACTGCATAAGATGATCACTCACGTTAATAATGAATAATGCTCCAAATGATACCAAAAAGATGCTCAAAACATTACATCCACGTTAAGCTAGTACAAAAGAGCCTCGTACTTAAAACCTATGCTCGTCACAGACAGACTTGCATATTCATATGTCATATAAACCATCGAGCAGTCATAGAAACCATGTAGCCTGAGGTCATATGAATTTTGCTGAGGTATCAAAGGTCTGAATGTAAATAAGTTTATGAATCTATGCTTTTGTATCATCTGCATGCAAAAAAGCGATAACTATACCAAGATATTAGGATAAAACATCACTAGTGTGAGCACGGCAATGCACAATGTTCCATAAACAGTCTGTCTCTGCAAGGTTACTACTACACAATCTGCATTGTTGTTGAACACTGATCTACGCTCTAAACCTACTCTCCCAAAATGAAGGAGTTAACAACTGAAGCTCTCAAACAATTTTAAGTAATGTGACCCCATAGATCAAGGAAGAAGCTATATCCATATAATAGAAAGAATACATAAGCTAAAGTTTTCAGTCAGTTTTGCTAAACTAGGTTATCCAACATCCAACATCAGAACTATCCTATCAAAACTATCTACTAAAACTTGACTGCTATCTGTATAAAGACAGATAACTATTAGTAAATTAACAGTCATATTGTAATGGATTAGATAAAAAGAAGATTAGCGCGACTGATAGCGGTTAACAAAAAAGTGAAAGGCAATATTGTTTGAAAATGCAACAAAAATTACAATACAAACAAGCTCATGACATCCGAAAATGTCACTTGGCTACTAATAAATAGATACTTTTTCTCATAGTCTTTAGTATTCAGTCTATGAATAGTAAAGATTATCAGAGATACTTTAGTATGCTGTGTTCATTGTTTTACGAAATAATGACTATTTTATGTTTTGCGTTGTTTTTTTAGTGTATTATTCTCTCTGCTTATTAAAGGTTGACTTGCAACAAAATTCACATTACAGTTATTTGGTATCAAAAGATTCGCCATGTCTTACTCTATTGTGTTGTAAGTGCCAAATATGTGGGAATGTGATTAAAAGCTCGTAAAAGCTAAAAAACGAACAGAAAATCGCAGCCACACGAGACCGCCCTAGTTTGGATTCGTTTTCCAAAACGGCTAAAATGTGACGTATGTGTGCTAAAACGGCTAAAATGTGTGCGAGATAGTTTATGTTTACACTTTCATGCATCCTTATTCGTCGAACTATTTTCACAAATATACTTCACGCTTGCAATAAAAACCATGTCTATTGTTCTTACGCGTCTATTTTATCGGCATCGTAATGCTGCAACTTTGAGCACTGATATCTCAAAACATAGCATAAAAATATGTTTAGTTTTTTAAGCTTAGCTTGAACGATTGCATATCATTCTCTGATAAAAATGATGAGCCTTTTGGTCCGCTATGATGGTTGAAAAATGCTGTAGAAATTTTTCGCGCCATATAGCGGGAAGTGTAAGTCACATGATCAGATAATGTTAGTTTCAGTTCAAGTTTGATCTATCGCAAATAGCAAACACGCTTTCTCATATTAAACTTGTTTATTTCAATTCGTCATAATGTCTAACGCGCCACATAGTGTTTGTGCAGCTGAGAAGCACCTTTTTTTGGCCAAGAGCTGAGAAAAGACCAGACCTTCACCGGGCGTGGAGCAACTGGGTGAAGCTGGATGTGACAAACTTTATTTATTCGCCTGCTTACTCTTACCTTTGTTTTCGCCAGTTCAAAGACGACATGTTTTCTAACCTGTTTGCATACTCCACATATCACCAAAGCACGTGAGTAATTTATTTTATGAACTACTTGTATTAGTAGTTGTAACTCGGGTTATTATCTAGTATTCTCCTAATAGTACTGTATTAATCTATATTTAATATAACAATATTAATGTCATTTAATTGTAATATTATATTATTAGTATTTTATCTTTTTAATTACGTGTATTATTCTTATTATAATAACAAAACTAATTCATACTGCATATCTATCTGTAAAACGTAATATATTAATATATAATTGATAAAATAATGTTGTTTCACGATTAATTTCGCCAAATTTCTTAACCCCACTCACTTATAGATATGTTATATAAAATAGTTATTGTCATTTTCTGGTATCATGTTAATAGCATATTAATATTATTAGTTGATTATTATTAGTATTAGATGAAGAGTTTGTGCCAATCACTGAAGACTGGGAAGAGTTTGAGCGCTATGTTGGCCAGCGTCAAACGCTCTCCAATTACATGTAAGATAGAGCTGAACTAAACCAAACTTGACAAAATATAAAAAATATCCATAGAGTTATTACTCACATTTTATCTTTACAATATCATGGATTCTGATAGGGTTTTGTAAAATCTGTGTCATGATTGCATGGCTATATATTTATTCTTTTTCTGATCAAGCAAATATGATATAATAACAGGAAATGATGTTGTACAAATCTTATTGCAAGTCAACTATTGTGTTGTGATTTCAGAACCGAATCCTCCTTCAAAGAGGAGAAAATAATAGTAAGTGTGACAGCACTCCAGCGACTATTTCACTGTCACACCTGCGCCCTCCCCTGCTCATTCACGATGGTGCGAGAAGGCGGATGGGTAGAGTTCAAGGTTACATGTGCCTCCTGTCACCGATCGTACACTTGGGAAACAACTGCCAGAGTGAACAGAGCTCACGCCATCAATCCCCTGCTGGCAGCTGCATCACTCTTTTCTGGCGGATGCCTTACGCAGAACCTCCGTTTTCTGTCGCTCCTGAACATCGCAATACCAAGCCACAGCGTTTGCCTCTACCAACAAAGAGAATACTTACATGGTATGAGTGTTAATATTTACTCATAAACTTGGAAAATGTGAGTAAAAGCTTGGCACACTAATTGAATAACAACATTTAGAAACAATTTTTTTTTAAAATGAAAATATGTCATCCTTCAAGCAAAATATATTATAATTCAAAATTCTGATTTTTCATCATAATATAGCACAAAAAGGGGGAAGAGAATTCTACATTCTTAGACTAATGATAATGATACAAATTAATCTTGTATAATGAAGTTTTACAATATTTTACAGTGTATTGCTGAGCAGTACACCCTGCATAACGAGGGATTGATGGCAGCAATCGATTGGGAGCTTGATTTGGCAGGTGACGGTAGATGCGATAGTCCGGGGCATTGCGCACTATACAGAGCCTACACTATGATGGATCGGAGCTGCGGTTTAATAGTCAGCAGCCATCTTGTCAAGGTAAAACTTTGACAGTTTTTACTTCACAGCCTGACAAAAACCCAAATTTTTTAGTAGTTATCAATACATAAACATGAAGTTGCTCATCTAGCTAAATAGTTCATTCAAATAATGTGAAAGTAATTGTTGGTCGTAACTTTCTTTACTTTGCAGTCAACAGAGACCATCAGCTCTAACACCATGGAGCTGAAAGGCTTCAAGCGATGCCAGTCCGATCTAATTTCCCACGGCCTGAGAGTGAGGTCCATTACAACGGATGTTGTTACAAAGGTTGTGTGCATACTGCAAGCTTGTGTTTTGGCTTATGCCGCAAATTTGTCACCGTGAGCGACGGCCTCTACCTGCATGCTTGGTGTCTAAGATTCGGGCTCTTTTCCCACCAACGGATGATGAAGAAGAGTTTGCAGACTTGCAAACAAGATTTGCGGCATAAACCAAAACACAAGATTGCGGTATGCACACAACCTTTTCCGAGCATTTGGCGATGGCTCTCCAAATGGGAATAGATTATCTACCAAAACAACTATTGAAAAACAATAATTGCTGATCATCAAAATAATCTCGATCTTTATATAATAAAATCATAAAACTAATACACTCTCTACTGTAGTAAGTGTACAAGCCAAATATACCAGTTCTCCTTGTGTTCCACGAGTTCAGAATATGTGTGTTCAACTGATGCATTAAATGTGTAACACAAGAATTGTAGATAATGCTTGACACATTAGCATAGCCTTGGTGTTGTTGGCAGTAAATGAATATCCAACTCACTATGATATCGCAGGTAATTATTCCACCTCAACTCAAGGGGTGCAGACGCCACAAATTCGTTTACACCAGGATGCATACGCAGGCATTCATGCTCCCCTCGGTCAAGGAGACAATGCGCAAACTCAGCATAATGGCAGCACAAACATTCAGGAAGAGATGGCATGTCTTGACAACGCTCGCAGGCACACCACTCTGTAGCCGGTGGTATTAGCTCCTAAAGAAATGAACAGATATGTCTATGCAACCATAGCTAATACATCAGGTCGATGTGATCCAACAGTATATCAGTGCAGAACTAGATTTAAATATTAAAATTGTTAATGTTGTCATTCGAGAAAAATCTGTAATTATTTTTTCGCAATATTGAAGCGATAATTATCATCATTAAAATCATGTATAATAATATTCGTTCTATCACTCTCAAGCTAAAACTATTACTACTAGCTAGCTTGGCACATAAGAGCTGGCTAGTGGCGGTGCTTACTTGCTGGGAGGTTTGATTCTGTTGAGGATCTTCTTCAGATAGAGCGTCAGGCTCGAAACGTCAGGCAGAATTTGCGTTTTTGCGTCAGGCAGAATTTGACATTTTTTATGATCGCAACTCAGACATGAATAGTCGAACGGAATGGCCAAGCCGAAACTGTAAAGTAGCGAGCATCTATATTTGATACGGGGTCTTAGGTAAAACCCGAAGTGATTATCATAAACTATTGCTACGATAAGTTTGATATTGAGCTTTTCATTGGCCTTTCAATTCACGTGAGAACATCACGTGACAAGACAATAACCATACAGCGCGGATACGTCATGGAAATCAAGAGATTCCAATCTACGGCGGCTTTTTGTTTTTGAGCTTTTAAGAGCTTTTAATCACATTTCCACATATTTGGCACATACCACACAACAGAGTAAAACATGGCGAATCTTTTGATACCAAATAACTGTAATGTGAATTTTGTTGCAAGTCAACCTTTAAATAAAACGCCCAAACTATTTTTACACTTTAAATTACACCAGGACTTGAGGAGTGAAGTTACTATTTGTATTTGGCAATACATTTTTCTCCCCATTCTATTTTGTTTTTTTAAATATTCAGCTCTTTGCTTTTTAACTTGTTTTCTTTGTCTGCTAAACTCTTTCCTAATGTTTTGACATTTTAGGGATCATATTATTACCAAATCCAGCTACTGACTAAGGGCAGTAGATCAAGAGCTGTTTCTTATCATAAGAGTAACTCAATGTATATAACTTCAAGGTTTGAAAACTAATAGAGCGATTAGTGTCAAATATGGCCATTTCTTCCCTGCATCTGAGGAAGATTAACCTGTTTTGTCGAGAGAATTATGGCCATAGAACATTTCTTTTAGCACTATTGCGCTCTATCTTTCAACCCTGCTCTTAGAGTGGCGCTTCATTAGAGGTGACGTTCAAATAATGGGTGATGTTGTATTTTTCAAACACCCTGTTAAAGGTTTATTCGCAACAAATTCAAATTACAGTTATTTGCTATCAAAATGTTGACCATGTCTTATTCTGCTGTGTTGTAGTTGCAAATATGTGGAAATGTGATTACAAGCTCTTAAAAGCTCTTAACCTTAACTCGAAGGAGTACATATCATTTTCTGATAAACATGACGAGCCTGATGGTCACCTGTGATAATTGAGAAATGCTGCAGAGATTATTCACACTGTTTGATAGGAAGGATAACATCAAGTGTCAAAACAGTTACCACATCGAGTTGAGTACATCACCAAAATAAAGGGATTCCAACCTACGGCCTGTTTTAACTGTTCGTTTTTGAGCTTTTAAGAGCTTGTAATCACATTCCACATATTTTGCACCTACAACACAGCAGAGTAAGACATGGTAAATCTTTTGATACCAAACAACTGTAATGTGAATTTTTTTGCAAGTCAACCTTTAACCATTAATTGAAAAGCATTTGACACTCAGACAGTGTACATGTACATATGCATCGCTTGACATAATTATGATCAGTATTATCAATATGGAGACATGTGGTGACTGACATATCTAGCAGTTCTAATAGGGACATTCATAGTGGATAACCCTAACTTGATGCATAGAACATAGATGGGGTTTGCAGCTTGATTGATTATGTCTGCATGTTGCCACAGCAGCAATAGGTGCGTTGAAGCTTTTTGACTGTTTTTCTTTTTCAGTTGCATTAGTTGGTAGATTTTGTTTGGTTGACATGTACTTTTAGTATTTGTGTCACCTGTATTCGTTGGTGCCTTTTTTACCTTTAGGTGCGAGTGTAGGTTTGTCGTAATATATAGAGGTAACATGCATTATTTTGATCACACCATTCAGATTTGGGTCTCTTTATGCAGTTGGATGATCCATAGGATGCTGATTTTGGACGCGGGAAGCGTAGCTAGTGTTTAGTATGGAAGTGTCATTTCTCTTTCAATTTCAAATGGCAGAACAGACAAGGGTTCCAGGCTTTATATGATGCAGGCACTGTGCTTGACCTGGTTCTACTAATTCTCTTTTGTGTGGTTTGTCAGTATTTCTCACATGTAATACCAGCATACTCGTTCATTTTCACTGGATTCATCACAGGCTCATTGAGGATATATGACAAATTTTTTACAAATTCTATAAAATTTTTAAACTTTCGATATTTGAGATACCACTTAATATTCCCTCTTTTTTGTTTTCAAATTTTTCAAAATATATGTTGAAACAAAGGATGTATCCAACTGTAAACTAATAACCGGCTTGACATTTTTTGCACAATCATACATAGAAAAAATGTCGGTTCGGCACATGAATTCAGAGCTAAGAGCACTAGCAATTTCTTCCATTTGGTTCTTTCAATATACATCTTCGCATTTATAGCATCTGCTTTTTCTCTGCTAAAGCTTTTCCTGCTTTTTAGTTTTTGTGAACGTGGTGAATGTGAATTCAGGTGAACATCTAGTTCAGCTAACTTGAGGTCATTCATTGCTTGGTTTTGCACTGAGACAATTTTTACCTGCATTTGTATTTTAGCATTTAGTACAGAGTCTTTAGGTTTGCTACTATAAGTAGAAATCCTTGAGTGCTTTCCAGAGGACTTGCTTGGTTCAAAATACCTTTCCAAGCACATGATTTGAGCATCAGTATTCTCAGCTGTAGTATAGTTTTACTTTACTGTTTGTTATTTTATTTCTATTTCATTTCTTGTTTCCGGGTCTACTTTGCTTTGAAGGGCATTGATTGGTGATGAAGTTCCTTTTCTCTCTTTCTCTCTAATAGAGGCCATCAAGACCCATTTACATTGCGATGCAACTATAGTGCAGTAGAGGTTTTTTCCTTTATCACATATTATCATTCTGATCATCTCGGCAGATTTTGGTTGAGCTTTGAAAACTATTAAATAAAAAAGTAGTGAGTCCCACTGTCAAACATTCTGAAACAAATAGTATGAATACTCAATGATGCGCATGGCTTGTCATGTATACCAGTTCTGTATATAATTTAACATAATAATAGCGCTCATTTGTAATATCTAAGGTCAACAATAATTACTGACTAACCAATTGTTGCAACCGGAAACAACTGCTAAATACTTGTTTGCTAGTAATTTGATATATGATGTTGCAAAATATTACCAGCTTCTGAAACAAGGGCATAGCTTATACTTGCTAACGATTTGCCTTAACCAGAAATTTTAATTGGGGTAGAGCCCTTGTTCTATTGAGAAGACAACTCCATTAGGTCCTGCTAATATTGCCGAGGATAACGTTTGTTTTGTTCGGACTTTACAGGCAAAACAATGAAACATTGTGTTTTTGTTCTATCAATGCGTTGTGATTTTAATGAATCAACACTTGGCATAAATATCTTGTAATTTATATGTGTCATATCAAATTTAGCAAGTTCGAATAAACCAAATGCAGTCTGAAATTGCTATGGAAAAGTTCATCTAGCAATCATTATCATGCCATCAACCAGTGTTCAGGAACCAAAGCTATCAGAAGTGTCAATTACAGCTCACAAAACAGATTTGTTTGTTCTACCATTTTGTGTTCAATAAATAAATCAGCTTATAAGAAGCCTAGGGCTAAAGGCTCTACCAATGAGTGATGCTGAATTTTACAGCTGTGACTAACAAAATATTAAGGCATAGAAACTGGGCTACTGCTGGTGATATAAAGAAATGGTATAGGCATGTATCTGTTAGTATTCACTTTAAGGGAAGGGTTAATAGAGGACACAAGTTGAATAAATCAAATGCACTCTGAACCAAGTTTGACTAACAGAAGGATTAATGTTGTTCATAGCCTCAGGCTAACTTATATGAGTTCTGGTACGGTGTGTTAGCTCCTCAAAGTCTGTATGCCTAGTATAATGGGTAGCTGGCCACAGGCTCCGTTGTCAATTGGAGTATCATATTTAACTCCTGCGTACCTTATACATAGCCGAAGAGCCTGAACAATTATAAGAGTGGGAGGTGATTCTGTATATGCAGATCTAGGGTGAACTTTTTTACTTTTAGATTTCCATTTACCGCAATACATAAGGCCCAATTATACCTGAACAAAACAATTCCTGGATTTATTTCTATGGTCTGTCTCTGCCAGTTGTACAGTTGTACAGTTGTACAGTCGCATGTATACGTAGAACTTTCTCATTTCCAATTTGAAAGCTATCATTGACATATCTCAAAAGATCTATAAAATGACTACTTAGTAATCTTCGAGAAAGTTTTCAAGGTATATAATTTTTTAACTAACTACATGTATATTTATGCTGCAAAATAATTTATAGTACAAATGACTTGTCTGTTTTTAGCCCTCATGTTTAACTGCGTTTATGAAAACACACACGCGCACCACACACGCGCACCACACATGCGCAACACACACGCGCACCACACACGCGCACCACACACGCGCAACACACACGCGCACCACACACGCGCACCACACACGCGCAACACACACGCGCACCACACAGGCGCACCACACACGCGCACCACACACGCTCACCACACAACTTTAAAGGCTGTTTCAATGAGTTATTCAATGACTTCAAGATTTATCCAATGCTTCTTTTAAGCATCGAGCTATTGAGCTCATTAAAGAAGCAACAAAAATAACAGTAATAAACAAATGATAACCGTAATAAAGAGCAATAGCAAGTGAGAAAGTTGAACTAGTAGGCTTAATGCTTATGAACGCCTGACCTTATTTATTGCTGGTTGTCAGCTTCCGATTCTGAACATGATACTAATCTTCTGCTGTATTAAATAATCATTTAACATTATAGCTTTTGTTTCTTTATGTAAAAACGTTTTTTAAATACTGTAAAGTGAAAAGCTATTAGCTACACTGTATCTTATAGTGGCATAGGATAAGTCTTACATGTTAGTAATGGGTTGATGTAAGCTCACAGCACAAGCTTACTTTCGTGACAATTCATAAAACTAGCGAAAATAATGAAGTGATGTGCTCTCAAGTTAATAAAAGCTTGTAAAAGTCTTCTAGATTGCATAAAAATATTACAAAGTTGTTATGCTATTTCAAAGTTTCTGTCCATTTTATACTGCTAAAAGCTGTCTTGTGATGGTAATAAACTGCATTCTAATGAAATTATCCAAGCCTTTCAAGGCTCTACAGATTTTTTTAGCATTGAGTTACTGCTGCCTTTTAGAATAAAATGTTCGACACATGCTCAATTCATTTTTGCAGTCAAATGCCCATTCTTGTGCTGTTTTTCTATGTCTGTCTGTCTTTCTATGTCTGTAGCCAGACCATAGTTTCTGCTTTTCTCTAATACTAATTTACCACTTCAGCTGTTCTATTACAGTTTAATACAAACAGCTTACAGTCTAACACAAAACTAAGATTGCCCCCTAGTGTAGTGCAATGCTGCCTAATACTAAATAATAATCATTTATTGGACTAGGCAAGCGAAAATATTAGGTAACTACCTGATTTTGAAATTTGCTTTCAAGGCGATTAAAACATGTCAGTACCTCACAGTACCTGTTGTGACATATATGTAACAAAGGTTTGGTGGAGTTGTCCTACCACAAATAAAATAAAAAACTTTCAATTAGTTCAGACAGAATAATCTTTCAGCTACACAGTGATTCTAAAGTTGATTGGCTTACAGCAATTCTTGTGACCTAAGGGCAATTTTTATTTAGTTTCCAAGTTTAAAGTAACTTGTTAAGCACTCTAGAACTATCCAGCTTGCAACAGTATTTCAATATGTTACATAATAAAAAGACTAGTGTAATAATATAAACAGGAATTTTTGTTTTTATTCGATAAAATATAGGATCAAATTGTTGTAAGTTGAAACGAAACATTGAAAATCCTACTTTATTTCTTGTCTGCATACTACAGGGTTAATAAACCTAAATGCTAGGTCCAAAACTTACAGTAAGGTATGATGGAAGTTGTGTGTTCGTGAAGCATTAAAATACATTATATGAAGCTATGTAAACTATAACCATGTAAAATTGTAAAACATTGAATTATTTGTGTGGAAACGAAATAAAATAATAATCAATACAAAATAGTTTTACTTGTTGCTTTGGCTTTACATTCAAGATAGGTGAATTGAAGCGTAGCCTTGGTAATACAGAAAGGGAGTGGCTTTCCCTTGAAGATAATGTAGATTACTTCAAGATTACCTTTGCGATTACTTTAGAAAAGTTAATTAGGCATACAATTGGTTAGAGATCTTGCCAGTCATTGTTTAACTTTGCTGCCAAGCTGTTGCAAGCTGCAGCCGTATCCCAAATAGCTTTTGTTTATGTGGCATATGTGTAACTCACAATGCGAAGACGTTTGTTGAAATATGATCATGGAACTGAGTGGCTCGCAAACACTAGTTGTATATTGAAAATGGCATTTTGTAATTCTTCTTACTGAAGGTTTATCTCATCTTTAAATTCTATAGCTGCAATAAATTGCTGCTGAGCCTTTCACTAGTTTAGAATTTCATTGTGTGCTATTGATTCATTTTGTCCAATCAATGAAGCCCTTGCAGAATTGCTGTAATAGCAGTTTGGCAATGATGTTTGAGTGTGCCTGAGCGCTTACTAACTACTAGAGACAGTTTGCTCACTCAGCTGTGAATTCTGTTCGATTACCATATCTGATCATTCGCAAGTGTTAGAACCTATTTCACAAAAGGATACAGGTTTGTACTTGTTCAAGTTCCTTATTTAAGAAGCGTAAGACAGAATGGTGGGATATTCATTCATTCATGCTTTGTTAATCATGTTAAGGGAGATAGTGAACTTTGGTTATTAATTTGTTAAGCAGAGGAAAGCTGTTACAGCTTTCTCGCAATCATCCTAACTGGCAAAAATCATTGCTATGTATTAGGAGATGAACTGTCTACACACGGTAGTAGCTATTCTAATGCTGTGCTATGGGCAATATGTTTAGGCACAGATTCATCTTCATAGAATTTTCACCCAAAATCCAAAAATGAAACTTCAGCAACATCTTACGCGGCACTGTTCTTACGCGGCACTGTTCTTACGCGGCACTGTTCTTACGCGGCACTGTTCTTACGCGGCACTGTTCTTACGCGGCACTGTTCTTACGCGGCACTGTTCTTACGCGGCACTGTTCTTACGCGGCACTGTTCTTACGCGGCACTGTTCTTACGCGGCACTGTTCTTACGCGGCACTGTTCTTACCCGGCACTGTTCTTACGCGGCACTGTTCTTACGCGGCACTGTTCTTACCGCCTTATATTGAAGTTAATAGTGTTTTAGTTATGCTCTTTCTTTCGCTTGTTGGTTAAGTGAATAAGTGAAGTGTGATTAAGTAGCAAACACTTCTTCCTCAAAGGACATGTTATTGCACTGCTGTTGCTTACTGACCACCCAAAACAAAGATTTGTTGAAAAACGGTTATTTATTTTATGACATATTTGGCACTGCTGTCAGTAGTCCAGTTTTGCTCATAGGCCCATTTCAAATGTGTCAACTCTATTGTTCACTTCCCTCGTATTCTTGTGTAGTATGTTTTCATTGGCAAGAGGTTTTAATAGCTGTTACAAAAATCAGCTAGATGCTGTGTAGACTGTACAAACCTTGAATACAAAAGGATTCTTGTGCGATAGCCTGTTGACATACTCTTAGCTTTTGTAGGTAACCTTTTACCTTGTTCAAGAACAGTTTATGTGCGCTCTAAATCTAGCTATAATAGGGCAAAGGTTAATTATAATTAGGTCATTAGCTGTTTTGCTCAGGCTTTTCCAACTTCATAACTAGCAGCTTCCTACCTCTTTCTTCGGATGGCGGTACAGGAGATATCAGGGCATGCAAATGATCTGATTAAAAGATGGAGTTAGACTTTCCCCATTATGCAATAGAGGAATTTGCTAAGTAAAGTTATTGATTTTTACCAAAGGTTTGTGTACTCAAAGCAATAGAGTTTGAGTTCAATGAAGCGATTGATCGTTTGTAAGCTTTGGCAACTTACTAAAAAGTAGTTTAGCCAACGTACATATTGCGGTACGCTTTTTGGTGTTGATCATTGAGTGTGCCACATGACAAGGAAAGTTTTTTGGCTTTCTACCCAGTTGGCTTGCTGGCCAGCTTTTGGCGGTATACCCTGCAAGAAATTAAAGCTTCAAGGTGATTTGCTTTTTATGTTATAAGATGGTATTGTCAACAATCACATAGCCTTTTTTATTTGCAATAATCACTGGAAGCACTGGTTTAGTCACCAGAAAAGATTATAAAAAGGATGTTGCTCATTAGTATGGACACTAGGCAATATATATATATAGAGTCAGTACACGCCCGGGTTGCTGACAGGATGATGTTTTGTTGTGCTGATGCATGCATTGATGTAAAAACCATCATCTTTGTTAGTAGTATCACTAAGCCAAATGTTTTTAACCAATGCCACATATTTCAGCGCAAAAGATTAGCCTGTGTGGCCAGACTCTAAATAACATATAACCCTAAAGGTTGGTTCATACTATATGACCATATGAAGGCATTTCCTTTTGGCGCTCATTGTCGATTATGTGAACAGTAAACTGATGGCATTGATGAAGCAATGCGGATATGCCGATAAGATTTGCAGCTGTCAAACCTTCCCGATATTTTTCTGAGCTTTGCCGACTGCCTGTACAATGCGAACCATTTTGGTGATACTAATTTGTGGTTGCTGATAGTGTGATTCATTTATTTCTGTTTATGATAGTCGCTGTGGAACTAGTATTTAATTCAAGTGTGCGGAAACAAAGAGGTTTCTTTGCGAAAATTTAAAAAAAAAATGAGCGCTATGTCACGCAATATTGGCTGATGCAAATGCGGATGGGTTTAGGATATGTGAACATTGTTGTCATCGACGATCACTGAAGTATTGTGGCATCATTGCCGAGATATGGCGATATAGTGTGAACCAGCCTTTATGTGCCTTTAAAATTTTCTTATTGGCAGATATGTAATCAGCACTTGGGCAAAATGGCCTCTTGGTTTAATGGCCTCCTGGTTTTCAGCAACTGCCTGCAGCCACCGGTTACACCATTGCTGTTCTTTATGGTAGGCTGAGAACCAGGCTTTAGTCTTCTCACCTCTGAAAGTACATGTACTTTGAATAGATGCCAGTGCACACCTATTATATATATTACACACCTATATATGATAAATATGTTAGCTATAGCAGATGGACATTAAAGAGTTGAAGATTAAGCACAGTTAAGCCTGGTTCCCATATACGTCGCAAAGCACCGGCGACAGCACTGCAGGCTATTAGCGGTGAAATGGGAACCTACGCGCCGGGTACTGCCGAGGACCGCTGGTAGTTGCCGGCGGCAAAGTAAAAGTTTAGCGCAGTTCAAATTTCGCGTAGAGTTGCAGGCAAAACCTTCCCGAAATGCACTGTACAGGTGAAGGTCAGCATTATAGAAACGGCATGGCGGGCGAACATTTTTATGCCGTTATTAGCAATGCAGCTTTATGTGAACATAAGCCGCCTAACGTCGCAAGCGTTTTGCTGCGCAATATTATGGCCGGAGTCGCGCAATCGATATGGGAACCAGGCTTTATGCAGCTATGTAGGCCTATATATACATGAAAGTACTGAGCAACTTGCTGAACCTGAGCTAATAAAGTGGGTGTACAAAACATCTTGGTAAGATCGATGACATTGACTGTAATCTGCTTAGAACATAATGTTTGATGTTCCTAGAACAGCAAATCATGGCGATATTGACCTATGATAGGAGATGTATTTTGTGTAATGTCTTGTCACATGTGATGAGTCATATGCTTTTACTCTATACATGTATTTCAAACACGTAATTCATTGTTAGTTGTTGTACAGGACACAAAATCTGTAAAACCAACATGCTGGACTTTAGATATTTTACTATTTTGTATTATATATTATATACTTTATTTGGAAATATTAAAACATGCTGGACTTAGCATGTCTTAATATTTTTTATAATTGCTTTGAATATGGGACAATAAAGTATCAGTAAAAGTGTATGCAAATTCACAAAATAAGAATATAAAGGTTACGTAAATTTGAAAAAGCTTTTAAAATAATTGCAACAAAACTAACTTCCTCTTTCAGCATATAGTAGGAGCAATTTTCCTAGTTTTGTCGTTTACTACATACCTGGGATGTCACTGTTTGGAAGCAGCGTGTATTTGCCACTACATAATAAATTTCTTCTGATTTATTTTGACTTCACATTCATGTCTGCGTTTGCTATACTTAACAGCTGACTGGGAGGCCAAAATCATAACTAAAATTATCCTGGAAGAAAATGTCAAGATTAGAGGTGAATAAAATAGCCAATAAAAAGGAGTTGGTTTTTTGATAACTAGCAAGTCACTGTTTGTGCTTTCACACATTCTCCCACATTTTGTGCATTATTATTACAAGTGAGCTAGCATTGTAAACTAGTGACCAAGTAAATTATGAGTAAAGCTCTCCATCTTTTTACTGATTGTTGAATTGAGCAACTAGAGAGGGTCAAATAGCTAAAGAGAAGGAATGGCGTTATTTGGCCAACATTGGCCAACATGGCTACGTTGAGTGAAGCAGCAATGCCAGGCAGTCAATAGTAAGCCTACTGTTTACTCTGGGGATTAGAGAAACACTTATTTTCAATGAGCTTTAATTTCATTGTTCTTGTCTTGTTCTAATTGGCACATTAATTGGCCAGTTTAATTAAATCAAAACCACACAGTGGTCGGTGGAAGACATTTCTGTGGTCTAAATTTATTTCCAGTGTTTTGCTCTAGTGGATACATTTATCCTCTGTTGGTTCTGTATGAATTAAGGTACGGCCACACGTAGCGATTTTTACGTTGGTTCTGACCGAAATCACGAAATGAACGAAAAACACAGAATTATTTGGCCGATTCACAGCATTGTCAGAGCTGTGCATACATACCGAAATCATCAGCAAAACGCTTTTAATTGGTTGAACAAATTATTAGCGATCACGATTTTAGCAGCTTTTACGATTAGTATAGTCCAAGACATTTATTACGACCCACAATAAAAGCACCAGTGCAATTCAACATAGTACATACGTTGCAACTGCCTAAATTGCGTTATTGTTGGTTATTAATCGTTTAGAGAGCATGGCTATTAATCGTTTTTCTTTTTTGATAATAACAATCTCTTTTTAACAGCAAAAGTTCCGTTGTAAAAAGAAAGTTGGTTGCATCGTCTTTACTATCTTAACCCTTTGAACCTGGCTGTTTTTGTCAACGCGTGTCTGTAACCCTGAGCAATTTGTCCAATGATCCGAAGTTTTTAAACTTTTATTAACTGTATCTAAATGTGCTCATAATACGATGATATTTGATAAAACACTAATAAAAAAGTCGTAAATGTCATCAAACAGAAAAAAACAATAGGCCTACTTCACCATTATTCAGGCTGAAACTAAAAAGTTCGAAAATGATTACAAAACTCGTAAAAAACATTTACAGTAGTACCATATCCATCGAACACATGTTCATCATCATTTCATGACTGAAAATATACAATAAAATATAGTTAACTCATTCGCACCTGACTAATTTTTAGGCGATAAGCCTCAGATACCGCTAATTTTTTAGAAAGTTGCCGTAATTCAAATTACTACTACAAGAGACAGACTTGAGATAATTTACTCACTCAAATTTCACAAGAACCAGCCAAGTCTCTTCTTTCAAATTATATTATATTAATATAGACAGCTCATATCTCTTTTATGTAAATTCGTGCCTCAAAGAAGGTAGTTTCATGAAATCTCCAACTTTGAAAAAAATGTCATTTGCTGAAACAAAGTTAGATTTGCTAAATATACTAAGTTTGACTGAAATTACTCATTTATTACATACAACACATAGTTATGAATATTATTTATACATGTGCAGTTAGCCATGAACATGAAATCATGAAACTCTAACTTCGAACTTTTCCTCACGAGTATCATCCTTCAAACAAAAGCATAGCAAATCTATATGACAATATAACTCAAATAAAACGTCATGAAAATGTTTCAAATAATAAAAATATGTTCAATAACTATGTTCTTGACTTTTCAGACTTCATAGACAGCTCTAAGAATCAATATGATCCTATCGAAACTGAAAGATAACGTTAGTCTGACTACGGCTGGCAGCATGAAGAGTGCATTTTTATTAGAGCATAACGATTCAAATTGGCAAAATTAAAAGTTAATAAAAACTTTGAAACATTAAAAATAATGTTTTAATTTGATTTATGTAGTCTTTCAATGTCTTACAACTTCTGAATATGCATATTTACTTCTGGAGTTGAAAAAAATTTATCGCCAAAGATGAAATTTCAAGTCGGCATGATGATTTCCAGTTTTGGTAGATATTGAGATTGGTGTACTAATTTGGTTATAATATTTGCCAGAGACGTCATAGAGGCATATTTAAAGTTTGCCTGATTGGGCAGAAATTTTTCTTTTCTACTAATCAAAAATATTCTTTTATAATTTAAAAATAATGATACAAGGAGTTGGTAAATTTCAGACGCGAGTTAACTTGCTTTTGGTGCCTAGCAACGTTATAAATATGCGAGTTAACTCGCGCCTGAGTACGATTGAGTTAATATAATAAAATTCATTATTTGCATCATAACCATTTATTCGATTTTTTTTCGCGATATCGTCCTGATAAACATTTTTTATTAGGACGATATCGGAGGAAGTCGATAAATATCTTTGAAAACGGTAAAGATAGATGTAAAAATTCCCGGGCTTTCGTTTTATCCAAAGATTAAAATGATTGGCTTGCGTTGTTGCTTAGAAACAGCGATTGTAAACCGAGTCGTGCCAAGGCCGGTTTTCCAGCTACTAAAGTTTTTGACGCACCCTACGTAAGGCCGAAAAGCGTCCGTTAGTGTTCAAAGGGTTAAGTCTCGCTATTATGTTTCTTGCGTGTCGCATTATGTGTCTTGTCTATATAAATTGCAAAAGCTGCTGGAATCGTGCTCGCTAATAATTTGTTTAGCCAATTAAAAGCGTTTCATTGCCGATTACGGTGTGCATGCATAGCTTTGACAATTCTGTGAATTTGGGCCGAATAGTTCTGTGTTTTGTTCATTTCGTGATTTCGGTCAGAACCAACGAAAAAATCGTTACGTGTTGCCTTACCTTTATTCATTCTACATATTCCGAAATACTTTTATATTGTTTTTGAGCACTGAAGCAATTCCTTTCAATGATACTGCCTGCATGGAAACGATCCTGAAATTTTGTAGAATTTTGGCTGATATTTTGTTACAAAGATAGATTTAAAATTGTAGGGTACTGTAGTTCAGTTCCGATGTTTGAAATGTCATGCCACTAGTTTTACTAATGTGAGCCATACAAACCTTCCTTAGTAAAGCTTTATGTTGATAGATAATACCTTATCCATAGTCCATCATTGTCAGATCGAAAAAGTCTCCGAGCCAGGTTTTGTGCAGAAGCACTTGGTTAAACCATAACTGTCACGTACAACTTTTATCGTATTTACTAGGTAAATCAGACACGCTGATTCCGATTTTGTACTCAAAATAAAGATGGGTCCACTAACCTTCAAAGTCATTAAGGCTTTTTTAAAGTGTTTCAATACCCGTCTCAAAAACAACACAATCGGCATTACAAGCTCTGCCCTTAAATATGTGACGAAACCTAGCTTTTTAAGGAATGGAAGTTAGGGATGTTTAGTCCGATTTAGAATAATAGAGATGGGTGTCCTAAAACCCATTATTATCATAATCCAGCCTGTAAAATAATCTCTGTCTTTTATGAAATGTATATAAACTATTTAAAATTGCTCGTAGCTTATTATATGATGTTTAAATAGGTTGATCGCCAAGAAAAATGAGCTCAAAAAGTGTGGTTTTATCACAAACTAGCGTTGTTATCACGCTTTTTTGAGCTCATTTTTAAATATGCAATATTAAATAGCTTATCTACCTTTCAGAAAAGACTGAGATTATTTTTAAGACTGAATTTAGATAATGATGGATTTTAAAATACCCATCACTATTATTCTAAATCGGTCTGAACATCCCTACTTAACGTCTTTTCCTAAAAAGCTAGGTTATGTCACGTATTTATGGGCAGAGCTTGTGGTGCCGATCGTGATGTTTTCGAGACCGATATTAAAACGCTGTAAAAAGCCTTCATTACTTACTATGAGCTCATCTTCACATTTGCAAACATACTTTAACAAGTTAGTGGACCAATCTTTATTTTGAGTACAAAATCGGAATCAGTGTGTCTGATTTACCTAGTAAATACAATAAAAGTTGTACGTGGCAGTTATGGTTTAATATCTCTATTGATGTAGTAGCTAGCAGATAGGGTTACGCTGACGGTGACCTACATGTACGTGGTTGTTAAAGTATGATTGCAAATGTGTAGATAAGCTCATAGATTGGGTTGCTATGGCTGTATGATCTAATGGTCTTTTCTATTCTTAGGGTTGCTCTTGGCTAGCTGGCTGGATTTTATCTAATTAATAAAAACTCCTGGCAGTTTCTTAAAAAATATGACTGTAGCTTCTTAAAATATGACTGTATGCTCGTAAAGTTCATGCCCTAAAAGTTGGTTCATATTTGATAATTTGACCTCCTGTTTAAACTAATTTTTGTCCTGTTGAGTTGGGAAGTCATTGTCACATATTTTAAACCATTGTCACATTTTAAACCATTGTCACATTGGTTTAAAATATGGGAAAATAGTCACACAACCAATATCACATCAGTATGTGACATTGGTTGTGTGACACTGCCTACTGTATGTGGGAAATAGTTTTCACATTTAGGATAGAAAATGCAATACTACGTATTTTTAGGCTTAAGGTAAAAGTTGAAAAATACAGTGCCATGGCCATCGAGTAAAGGTTTTATGGTACCTACGTATATTGCTGATTATTTACTGACTAACTAGGATGTTTAATGCTCTAAAAATCTGCTACTACCACTTCTTTTTCTGTAACCTGAAGCCTTTGAAGAGCTTTGCTCAAGACAGCATAATATTCAGCACATAAACAAATTTTATCATTTTAGCTTATTGATAGTATCTGTCAGAATCATAGACCTACATGTATTAACTATGCATATGTCTAGGTAATAGGTGTATGGTCGCAATAATGACTACACAATGAACGTTGTTTACCAGCAAGCATCATCAGAACTTGCTGTTGCCTAAATACTACTAACCATAAGAGCAATCCCTGTCGGAAGGAAGCAGTTTTAGTATGATAACATCAAAAGTACTAATTGGATTGCAAGAGGCTAGTAGTGTTAGTGTTAGTTGTCACCAGCATTCTAGGTGAAAATGGTAGGTATCCACTTGTTGGTTTTGTTCAACGACTATCATGCTTATTGTTTGAATACCTGAATCACTTGTGATTATCTTTTAGAGGAGTAAGTTTGCTCATCTGTTATCTAATGTGATGAAGAGTTAACTACAATAAAGCAGCCAAAATGAAGTACAGAAAGGCCAAGCAAAATAGAAGAATATAGATTCCATGATGAGGCATCACTGTAGCAACAGATGCTTCTTCAAATTTTTACTTGTCACAGTTGTTGGCTCTATGGTTATACTGCTTTCTAGGTAGGTGCAAAACCGATTTGACCGTTTCCCAGGTACACTCACCTACTTTCTGTATATTATCGATATACTACTATGCTGGCAGCCCAAAACGCTGTGAGAGGTCATCGTGTGTAGTACGTATGTGCACAATTATACTGTGTAGCAGGAAGGTGATCTAGTGGTGCAGTTGGTAGTTAGCTTGGTTACAAATCTGGATACCTGAATAAGTTTGATTCCCATGCGATGTAATCCTTTTTTTTAATGCTCTTTGCGTGGTTTTGGACAAATGGAAGGATTAATGCAGCTCTTATTATAGTAAATACTAGCTGAATTCAAGGCATTGCCCAAATAATAAAAGTTTTTGTGCAGAAAACTTTATTTTTATTCAACATATAACAATAGTTACCATTCTAACTTTTAAACTTCATATCATGAGAAATGTGTTTTGTGCAGTTTAAATAAATTAAGAGAAAAAATAAAACAACTGTTAAGTTTTACAAACTTTTTCAAACAACTGCAACTTTCAAACTTCATATCATGATGAAAGTGTTTTGTACAGGTCAAATAAATTAGGAAACAAAATAAAGCAACTATAAAAATGTTTAAAAATGTATTTGTGAAATAATTAGCAAGTAATAGCTAAATTAAGTCTGTTTTGCTACTATTACGACAAAAGATGATTTGGTAATAGTACAATTATTACGAACTTAGAAAACAAAATAGAAATCATGGATATGTTGAGTTAATAAGACCAATTCGTGCATAGAAGTGTGTATGTATAAAAAAGGTTACTGTTCCAACAGAAGCTATCCATTAACACTTTGAATCAGACAATACTGGTACCTCTCGATGCCGGTACAAATGTTAAAATGAGATATCAAACAGTTTTTGTCTGACCGAATGGAGAGAGAATGTAGAAGCTATTCCTGCTTGGGATAATGCATTAGTATTATACACATAGTATTAGCCAGGGTTGGAAAAAATCAATGATTTTTTGCAAAAAATCAAACAATCGGATTTTTTGTGATTTAAATCGATTTTTATGATTTAAATCAATTTTTACGAATTTTTGTACCAATAACTGTTTTAGTATCTTGCAATGAGAATGCTAATACAAATTTATGTAAAGAATTACATTTTATTCTGCAATAAGAAACTGATAATTGATAATAATTAATAATAATTGACAATAATTGATAATCTATAGTGAAAATCAGTGCCGGTGATAAGAATGCATCGGCTTCGCGATTTAATTGCGGAGTTTAAAGAGAAATACAAGTTTACCAGCCAATCTTACTGTACCCAATCGATTACGTAGTTTGCTGTGCACTAGCCCAAAAGTGGAAAAAACACGTTCTACATTAGCGCTGCCGCATATACTAGTGAGTACTCGTAATATAGCTTCCTTGTCCTTGCTTTCAATAGTGTTCGCCGACTTCCATCAGGTAACTGTTGAAACGGAGCCCACCAGACCGTCTTATTTTTGAGGAGGTCTTATTGTTATTTATGAGGAGTTTGCAGACTTGATAATACCATAATGTGATTATGTGAGTGAGGGACTCAGTGATGAGACAAACAATGTACCTATTGTATTATACCAGGGATTAGCGCTGCAGCATGCAGTTCAAGACTGCAAGCCTCTGTAAACTCTCACTCCCTGTAGGTTCATATTTAATTGAATTCTTTAAGTAAATGAATGTTTGGTCAATGAGTTTATACTATTCAGTTAAAAACAGTACAAAACAGGTTGTTTATTGCTGTACTAAATCTACTAGACTAGTGGTAGGCTATTTTCTTGAAAAAAATCGTTATTTTTTTCGCGTGATTTAAATCGAATAAAAATCGCCTGATTTAAATCGTGCCAACCCTGGTATTAGCCTTTACCGGTTTAGCAATTGACCTTACGAAAAACCGGAAATAGAAGTTCACGAAAACACGAAAAAGCATTTCATAGAGTTAATGGAGTTTCAATCAATACATCATTTAGTGTGTGCAATCGAGAAAAGGGTATATGATAAGAGCGATGGAATGCTGAGGACTGTATAGCTCAGTGGTTAAACGTGTGGATTGAAATTTGTGGTTGTAATCTCTGCGAGTTTAAATCGAGCATGAAACGGAAGTCTAATTCCGAAATTTTAATAGCTATAGCTGGACATACCGAAGTACAGACATGCTGACAAACTTTAAGATTTATTTATATATATATATAGATTATTATATTAGTAAAGATTGGGCTTTTGATGTTGCACTCTAAGCTCAGACTATTATAGTACTGGTGCTGGTTGATAGTCAAGTTTATTTGACTGTGTGTACTACTTTGTTGTTGTATCTATTCCATTGCCTACATGTTTATTCTATTCCTAGGTATGTGGTCGATGTACATATTGTCATCATGAAATAATATGGTGATAACATGACATGGAGGCAGCAGTCAAGTATCATAAAAAGTATTTACTATAATAAAAGCCATGTCCATCTGTCTGAAGCCATGCTAAGAGCGTTAGGAAAAAAGATTACCTTGCGCAGGAATTGAACCCAGATATTTCATTTTGCAGCAGAGCGCTACCAACTGCACCACTCAAATACACATCTAAGAATAATTGTGCGCATAGTTATTACACATGAGTAGAACAGCATAATAGTACATATAAAATAGATAACTACTTATGACAGTACTGTTACTGATGTTATGCATCAAAAATAGTCAACTTATTTTTGTGATTGAAATGCTTTTACATTTGGTCTGTGGCTGGCTGATGTCACAGACTGTCGTGGTTGCCGAACAAAATATTGGGAAAGTTTGACCGCTGCCATGTTTCTTGACATATCCACCGTTGCCTTGCTATGTCATCGGTTTACAGTGCAGATAGTTGATGAATAATCGACGAGAGGACATTGCCGACATACAGCATTACCGTGTGAACCAGCCTTTACTAACACTATTAACTAACCCTATTAGCTCCCGTCTGTTGGATAAATTTAATCCCAGCAGTCCGGCTAGAAGCTAAATGTACATGTACGGTCAATATGTTTCCCTCTGACTCCAGACACCTGTGTGTTGGACACAGGCGACAGTGGCATCAGTTCTAATGCCTGGTTTAGACCAATTTCATGTGAGGTGCTGTTCTCTGATATGCAAGCTTATACAGATGTGCAATTGATGTGAACCACAGATAGCTATGAAATCGCGGGATGATGCAACTAAATCTTGCCGGCGCTTGTGGGTATTGTCCTGCGTTTGGTGGAGCGATTGGTACACTAGGCGCAGCAGATAATCTCAGACACATGTGTCCCACCAGTAGCAAGTAAACACAAATTGTGTAGCTATTCATGACCTCGTAAAAGCTATTCACTTTTCTCGTGAAGTCATTCTATCGTTGTCGGCCATCTTTGTAGACAGATTTTATTGTGAAAATCTTGATGGAAAAAGACGATGGATTGTGCCAGTAATGAGATTTATTTTGGTAGAATGCATTAGTTGTGTGACTGTGTAATTGGGAATGCTGGCAGGGTGACTTGCATAGCAGGTTGCAGCATCTCGCATGCCATACATGCGAAAGCAGGTGCTGCTTGTTTGGAAGCTTTCACATTGCTTGAGTCTCATTGGTTAAGCGTACTTTTATGTTTTTAAACTTGCTAGAAATGACAAGACTGCTATTATGATAATTCTTTTTCATGAGCAAAAGTAGGAAGAGAAGGTCACAAGTGTAACTTTATTAACTCTTTCGCTACCGCAAGCCGATATATCGGCTTTTACGGTAATATATGTGACCGCTCGCGTGAAAATCGACCAAAAGTCGGCATTCACTATTGTTAGTAATGGAGCTTCGAAGTTTGCATCAGGTTTATTGGGGAGCACATGGCTACTTAGTTTATTATTTCACCCTAGACCAATCAGAGTGGGAGGAATTCATTTCTGAAATCAAAAAGTGATTTTATTGGCTTATTACGCCGAAAATTTGTGATCGTAGTCGTTGCTATGCGATCGTGACGTCATCAAAATGGCGATTCGTGAAGATTCTAAAACTTCGAAAAACTTTTTTTCTGAGGAACTTGGCACATTGCTCAATGAAATTGATGCTGATTATGGAGAAACAATATCTAGAGATCCAAATTTTCATGTTACTGATGACCTGCAAGCTCGGATGCCCAAATTTATTGACAACAAGAAGATGATGTTGAACTTATCGAAGGATTACCTGTTATTCATTCGTATAGTACTCCGGTTAATGACTCCGAATCATCTGCTGCCAGCTTACCAACTCATCCTATGGTGTCTGATGAACCTGTTAGCTTCAGTTGCAAGTGTGACTGCATCAACAAATTTGATAGAACTCTGATTTTCAGTCAGTTGACTTACTATAAAGGAATTTCAAAGACGGAGTTAGATTTTGTTATCATGGGCCGAATTTCTCCTTGTGTGGATGATGGGAACACCACAAAACCTTTCGAGCATAAGGAGAAGATCAGAAAAAGGTCAAGATTCAACTTTAAATATCATGGTGAGTCTTATTGAATTTTTTCTGATCTATCCTGTTTTGTTTATTTTTGGTAGTAATAGTATGGGTGTAGTAGCCTACTAGTTGCTGGCCCAGTGTATGCCTCCCTGAGTCACATAAAATTACATCATATAATACATGACTCAGTGATCAGTTGTACTCACTGGCCTGAGTTAGGTGTGTTTTCACTCATAATTGATTGCCAGTTGCCACATGACTTATTCAGTGTGTCAATACTTGTGTGTTTATTTTTTTGCCTGCTGACATTAACCCTATGGCATGAGCAATCAATCCCTTGGTCACACGATCACAAGGCCACTAAGTCTATTACTCATAAAATAGTCTCGGAGTCAGAATCCGTTGCCAATCACCTCATTAGCTCATTCTTGAGATTTTTTCTAAATTAATTAGGAATTAAAGGAAATTCTAAATTAAAGGAATTTAATTTAAAGGAATGTAAGGGTTTAATTCTAAATTAAAGGAATTAAGAGCTTTCACAAGTTTTCATTCAGCCAAGCTTACCCCGGTACAATGACAGGTTATTCTCATAAATTGTTGTGTGTACTGTTTGCTAACCATGCTACCAGGGTCACTTTGATGCACAGCCATGTTTTTGTTTTGTTTAGGAAAAGTAAAAGTTCAGACGTATCTAGACTCCCCTGCCATGATGTATGATGTGAGACTCAAAGGTATCAATGGACTGCCGAATGTGATAAAACCTAAAGGTTTAGACTATGACCGCTAAAAATACTTGCATGCTAACATTCAAGAATTTTGCCGTCTTGGCACTGAGGATTTAGTTTGCCCGAAGCCTCATGGTAAAAGACGTAAAACGTGACCATAACATGAATTTTAGCCTTTTTCTGAGTCAGATGTGAGTAGGAATGTAATCGTGGTTTTGGGTCTGATACCCCTTGTGTTTTTTACACTAACTATTTTGGCAAAATAAACCTCAGTATGGATTTCAGATGTGGTGCTAATTCCTGAAGCCTATCAGTTAGTGGTGACATAGCTAGAGCTTCTCATCTTATTTCTAATGTGCGGTTAGTGTAAAGTACGGATGCCTAAAAATGTCCAATTGTTTTTCAATTTGAGAGCAAGGTTTACCAGTCTTCTGTTGTCCTGACCTTAAAATGGTGTACACCAACTGTTTCAGCATGCTTACTTACCCAAGAGACCAATTTTCACCTCAGTCAGTGAAATACAAATGGCTGTATCCAAGGAGAACCTAACGTAAACAACCTATTTCTGGGCGTCGCGTCTTTATTTGCGATTTTCTCTGTTTCAGATTTTGAGAGTTTTGGCTGAGGTGCCTTCCAAAAATTCGCAATATCTCATGAACTACTCAAGCTAACTCAAAAATTCAAAATGCTTTAAATTCTCCACAAAATTCTGCATCTGGCTGTGTTACTAGCTCAAAATCTGAAAATCCCTCATTTTGGTTGATTTTCACATGAGAGGTCATGTATGTACAGACCGTACGCCGATGTATCGGCTTGTCAATAGGACTTCACTTTTCTTTTTATTACAAAGCCCACACGTTAGCCAGACTCATCAAATTTGGTCTCCACTGAAACAACCTTTTTGCCAAGCACGTGCAACCAATAAACAAATTTTTAGTTCAACAATTCCAACAATTTGAGGTAATATAAGAACAGATTGTCAGCCGAAGTATCAGCTTATCAGTAGGGTTTCAATTTTCTTTTATTACGAAACCTATGCATTAGGTAGATTAACCAAATTTGGTTTCCAATGAAACAACCTTGTTGCCAATTACGTGCAACCAATAGAAAAAAATTTGGCTCAACAATTCTATTTCTAATTATTTTTCAAACGGCAAAACTAGATCGTTATCATCATGGCAATAAGAAACACGCCTTGTTCGTTCAATGCAAAAACAAATTGCGAGAGTTAAATTCACTAAATAATTTTACACCTATTTTGTAGAGAACTTTTTTGAACACGATGCATTTTACAGTAAAACGATGTCTGTTTTAATTCTCGAAATATTGCTTAAATACTAGCGGTAAATCAGTTTTTCGAAAATCCTTAAAAATTAATTTGGTCAGAATACTCGTTCGGTCAGAATTTAATGCGGTAGCAAAAGTGTTAAAAACTGTACTGTCAGCACAGATATCGGTGAAACTTATGATTTTGTACTAAGCGTCATGGAAAAGTTACCAAAATCCATGATTAGTCTGTATAGCAACCCGATATTGATGCAATGTTTTTGCCATAGCTATGCTCATTTTAGATCATGTGATCAAAATTGATTGATTTTAATTGGCTAAGCTGTTTGAAAGCAATTTTTTATCATAGAGGAAAGCCTCAGTTCCTTGGTTCAGTTAGAATTTTGTTGCTAAGCAATAAACAAGCTTAGACATCGCCAAACACCGAAGCTTTCTGCATGTCTATAAATTTCAGACTACACAAAATTTTTGACCATTCATATATATATAATATGATATATAATATATATAAACCTCAACATCTGTGTGTTGTGTGTATGTCCAGCTATTGCAAATAAAATCTAGCTACGAGAAATCTGCATGGCACCGGATTATAACTTTAGTGTGCCAGTTCACAAGGTGATAAGGTAACCCATTAAGCTAGACTGGGATATGATGTATGTTTTATCTGGCATGGGTTACATTGGTTAAAATACGCACAACAACTTGTAACATGCAACATCACTAAAGCTTGCTCTCATGGCTCTTATTAGTAGGTTTAGCAATATATATATGTACTAGCTTACTAAAATTAGCCAATGACAACTACATTACCTGCCACCTGTTTATAAGCTGTTTTAACACCCCTGCAGCGTCCTGCATTCACCTAGTCTCATCATATCTTACAAGTTTATATACAGTAACTAGGTGAATGCCCAGCGTTGCGCAGGCAATAAACTAATTACCCAATGAATTTGAGCAACTCAAGCTGGTAACTTAAGCTAGTAATAATTAACTTATGAGCTGGTAAATTAATTTACATGTACTATAATAAGAGCATCAATACATTTCAGTAATTCATGTAATCAATCAAGATCTTCAAGTTTGCTAGTTGTAACCAATAGTTTTTGTAAATGCCGAAGTGTGTGTATTTTAACTGGTTTAATGAGTAAGACCACAATTATTCCATTGTATATCAATGTAGCAGTTTGACCTAGTAGTAATGATGCCTGTCTGCAGACCTGGATATTTGAAGTTCAAATTCAGTGTGATGCAGAATTTTCGTTCCTATAACTGTACAACTACAACTGGACACACAAATGACAGACAGACAAACACTGAGATTTATATAGATAGTTGCAGAGGTGAATTAGATGAGGAACATTGAGATGAAGATAAATGCATGCTTATGAGTGTTTTAAAAAAAAGAAAAGACATGTAATCAATCATGATCTTCAAGTTTGCTAGTTGTAACCAATAGTTTTTGTAAATGCCGAAGTGTGTGTATTTTAACTGGTTTAATGAGTAAGACCACAATTATTCCATTGTATATCAATGTAGCAGTTTGACCTAGTAGTAACGATGCCTGTCTGCAGACCTGGATATTTGAAGTTCAAATTCAGTGTGATGCGGAATTTTCGTTCCTATAACTGTACAACTATAACTGGACACACAAATGACAGACAGACAAACACTGAGATTTATATAGATAGTTGCAGAGGTGAATTAGATGAGGAACATTGAGATGAAGATAAATGCATGCTTATGAGTGTTTTAAAAAAAAGAAAATGTAGCGATTGACTATTGAAAATGACAAATCATTGATTTTTCTGAGACTAGTTGGTAGTAGGAAGATTATTATAATGACAACAATGAGGCTACTTATATACATTACTGACTTTATACATGTCCGTGTACGATATAAATGTGCTAGAATTTCATGGAAGTGAATCTTTTTAATGATTCAAATTTTAGTTTTTTAAGCAATCAAGTATCAAATTATTTTCATCCTAGTTTATCTTTTTATTCACAATTAAGTTTATAATAAAATTGAATGTTTTATGTTAGATATAACTATAACTAAATCTTAAGTTATATACGCACAATATTTTATAATAACGTGTAATAATAACTTGTAATAATAATATTTTATGATAGTATTGTAAAATGTTGTGTCAATATAATTTAAGATTTAGTAATAGTTGTATCTAACACAAAATATTCAAATTAATTGCAACAGTATTATAATCTTACAATATTATTGTACTATTATAATATCGATGAATTCATCTTTCTAAAACTATAATGGAAAAAGGTTTATGGGTCAAATACTGTTCAATATAATGAGTTGACGTTATGTTTGTACAATAGCAAGCCTGTAATGCTTATAGATAAACTTGCACAAAATGTTTGTTGATTTTATGGGTATCAGAATTTTTTATTACTTGTGATTGGTTTTGATGTTTGAGGTGGTCTGACTGCCAGGATGTTTTATGATTAAAATAGACAAAACCTGATCACGTTTGAAACCCTCAGAAGTAAAATACAGGTATTCGAAATGACATCACTAGTCTCTATCATTGGCTATATCGTGGCTGATATTGGCTATTGTGTTCAAGGTGCAGCCTTAGGTGTCTCTATTCAGTTGGTCTCTGTGCAACTGTAGACATCATAATCACACTTTCGCTTGATCTGAGCATTTCAACAGTGATCAGGTTTTGTTCAATTTTAATCTTGAAACATCCTGGCAGTCCGACCATCTCTAACATCAACAACGATCGCAAATGATTGAAAATTACCAATATTTCTTGATCAAGTCTAGTAAAATTTTGTGCAAGTTCATCTCTAAGGTGTATTTGAAAAAGTCATCCAAAGCTTTTCAATCACTAGTGTTACATGCTTTGAAGTTTTGTCGTATTTTTCATCTTCGTAGCTTGTAAATGGTTTAAAACATCGAATCTTTAATTCTTGGAAGCGATTCAAACCTCTGTTTCAAGGGGGCATTTTTGAAAACATCGTATCAACAATGAAGTACTTTGTATGATGTAAACATCAATATTCGTATTATTGCACAAATCTGCAATCGGAGGTTGGATTTTCATCATCTTCATTAGTGACGTCCTTACAGCATCACTACGCAACTCAGTTTTTAGTGCACGTGTTTTAAAATTATTTCCGAAATAAAAAATATCAACTCCAAATTTGAAAAAAAAATTTCTTACACGCATTGACATTTGATCTTAGATGCATTTTAAGAGTGCCAACCGTGATATCCGTTGTAGATAGAAGCGCAACAGACTAATATAGAAAACGCTGAGTTGTGTGACAATTTCTTCGTAGCACGTAAACTCATCAGCTACGAATAATTGCGAGTGGTGCGACCACTCCTGCGTATCATGTAAATTTGTCCTCCTCATTCCTACGATCAAACCCACAACTTCGAAGCTCAAAAGTTCGTAGTGTGTAACACTAGTGAATGAGCTATAAACATTGGCATTAACTAACCAGCTAATTTGATGTACTTGAGAACATTTCAAAATAAAAAATTTTACAGGTGCCCAACCACAGGTCGGTGCCATTTAATTAGCTATAAGCCTATGAATACAATGGGTTGAAGGCTTGCGCTAATGGATGTTACCACAAGCTCTATTGGCTACAATAAAAGGAATATAATGAATGATGAATCATCTCCATAGTGTTTCATATCATTCCTGCTGAGACTAAAGGTTGCCTAGTCAATTTACATGGCCATCGTAGTTTTCCCTTATGTTTCCATGATGCGCATTACTTTGATGCAGACGCAGTACTTCGATGCAGACATATGGCAATATAGTGTGCACTAGCCTCAAGTTACCATGTAGTAATGAAGGGGCACACCCATATGACGCTGCAATGCCATCATAGCACTAGTAGCACTGATTTCTGTAGTGATTAAGTGTCACTGTTTTGAATCAAAACAGACATGCGATGCAGCATTTTTCTGCCATGGAAGTGGTCTTGGCAACCAATGGCGTCATGCTGATGCAGTAGTACCAACAGCTGTTGATTAACTAGTGTCATATGCATAGCAATTACACCAGAAGTAGCAGTTTTTTTGTCTGTTAATCCATGGCTGTTTTGTTCTTGAGTCAAGAATCTTGACCTTTTAAAGATACAACCTTGACATGAGGTGTCAGGCAACTATCGCTCCACTATAGCACACTACAGAAACATGATCTGCTTGTTGGCCCAGCAAGATTTGCTCAGTATCAAAGAATAGCGCCACGGCGCTGGCGCACCCAGATGTCGCTACACAATTGTGTCGCTACACAGTGATGTCGCTACACAATGATGTCGCTACACAATACGTGTAGCGTCAATGACATTGAAAGCTTGTGCCCTTGCCACCAGAGAAACCTACTACCCATGTAGTTACTCTTCAAGAAACTATAGAGCCATTTTTCCATATACAATGTTTCTATGTTAATTCTTATTGTAATATTGCAGGGTCTACCTGAGATCACCCCTTGATTTTGAGAATGGTCTCTATGAATTCATCTCAGTTAGTAACCAATCTACAATAAAGGCTCAAAGAGGTACGGACAGCGGCAGCAGTGTTTTTATTTGTTAGTTTTCGTTCATTTTTGTTTGAAAGAGCAAGGTGCGAATTCCACTAATGGTTCTGGTCTTATTGTATCAGCAAGTTTCTGTCAATACAGATTAGCTGGTCTCAGTTTGGTTGTGGAGAATTGGTAGAACCCACTATGATAGCACCTATTTCCAATACTCGCCATAAATATGATTGATGACCTTCAAGCTTGTAGTTTACATAAAATCAATCAATTCGTGGAATTTCAGGTCATATTGTAGTCTCATATCGTCATTTATATATTTTATATAAACTCCGAGAAAATTTGTACGTAATTAGTACCTCTGGTTCTCTGGGTTTGGTATGGAAAGAGAGTTTAGCACCTTAAAACCTAGTCTTGGGTATAGAAGCAGGTCTTCTTACAAACTTTCCACACTTGGCATAGCACAAATACTTTGGACCGTGTATCATTTTGAAGCTCGAAGCTTGCAGAAAACAATTAAAGAAGCCGAAATCAAATGAAGTGAATAGTTTTTTTACACACAAAAAGTAGTGTTTTAGAGGTAATTGACGAAAAATGAAAGTATCACTGAAAGGTACACTGAAACTGATAGTGTAGGCCTACCTTTTTATGAATATAAAAACAAGCAGTTGGAATGTAAAGCTTTTGTTGCTGAGGAGAAGCTTTGTCTGTTTCTGATCCTTTATTCCCAAGTATTTCAATCAGATTCATTAGACACTATAGTGTCAGGTTCATCAGCCATCTTTCATTTCTTGGTAAATTTGAAATACATTCAGTACTTAGGTGATATTTCAAAAGCTAATAGTCAAATTGAAATAAAACTTAGCAATTATATTGAAAGCGCACAAAGTGGCCAAAATTTCGTAATCCCGCCTAAACTAGAAATGGGAGAAGTGAAGCTACACATCTTAGTTTTCATCTAAGTGAAAGTGAAACTAGATAGGGGAGGAGTAGGATACGTGGGCCTCCAAAAGTGCTAATAATTTGTTATCTGAATATATTCTGCCGAAAATGCCAAAAAAACTTCTCATTTCATGTCGCTATGAGTTAGAGCATTTTGTACAATGCTATAATGGCATTAAACCCCTGCACAAAAACATTTGATGAAAAGTGAGTTTTAAAAGTGTGGCTCATGTATCCTTTTAAAGAGGACACATGAGCCGGTACAGAGGATACATAGTCCACTGCCCTAGAATGAAGTTATAGTTTTTTATCCTATAATACTTCTTTGACAGCTTTTATAATCATATTCTCGGGTACCGCTTCTCTGTCTTTCTCTTTTTGTAAAATTGGGTCATGATTATTTGGAATAGTCAAAAAATAGGATAGATGGGCCACATTCCCAATCTTTCAGGTATATACCTGCATTCATGTAGAATACTTTGGACCGCCCTGTTCACCTATCCTACCATGGCATGGTCCATGTATCCTCAATCAAAGCATTAGTAATTTCAGAATTTTAGGGGATTAAGCAGTTTTAAATGCTTGTCAAAATGCATTGATTGGCTCATTTAATGTTCAGCTTTGATATAAAATTAAAATCCATAACATCGTTTTAATAATTACAAAGACCCAACCAGCATTGAATTACTAGAAATAGTCAAAGTTTGCAAGCATAAGGCACCTCATCTGCAGCTCTTTGTATGAATGTTGAAAAATGTTAAAAATGGCAACCGTGGGCTCTTTGTTGATTGACTAAAAAGATTATGGCAGTGGAAAACATTCACAGAATAACACAGCTCCTGCAATAAGGGGTGGCCTATATACCCTAAGACACTTTTATTTCGCTAGTATTTAGTTTTGTGAGTAGCACACCGAGTAAAATTTCGCTGCAACTTAATTTCGCGGCTCTGATGAGTGCGAAAATATAGTGATGTGAAAATAAATGCAGTGGAAAAAACAGATTACATTCCTCAGGTCTAGTTTGCTAATAAATAAAAAAATTCAATTTGGGACTAGTTCGTATTTGTAAACCGCAGGTTGAAATGTGTGGGTGAGATCGATAATTCAATTTGATCACTTGCTGCCATTTGTTTCTTGGACTATCAACGACGTTTAGGTCCCTCTCGCCGTGACTTTCACAATCGAATTCCAAGAAGAAGAAAATAGATAGGTAACAACCAACTTCACAACCAAAACTGTATAACCCTTTCGCTGCCATAAACGCATTTATGCGTTTTCTAGGGGCCACTGCCATAAACGCATTTTTGGACTTTCTCAGCAATTGCGTGGTAACCTGATTTTATTATTCGTTGACCACATAACCCACGGTCTTTAAGAGTTTTATGAAATTGACTGTGTTGTCCGAAGATTTCTCTATAAAATCAGCCTAAAACAAGGAAGCAATTTCAAACTTTTGTTTGAGAATTTCTAATCTAAAAACGAACATTTTTCTGTGAGTTCATTAACTACCCGCGCGCGAGTCATAAAACAGGTAATTAGCTGTTGATGACATTATAACTAATCAATATTTAGATTTTCGTGAGTGATTATACAGATAATTAAAGTAGCAGCACGGTCTTTAATGTGTCTGTTCACAACCAAAACTGTATAATGTGGATGGACCTGGTGAGGGTTGATATTTTTTTTGGTTGGCAATAAAATTCATCATTGCTATAATTATTCTTCAATTTTATGACTTCACCTACCAGACTTTCATCCTCATCAGTTACAAATTCGGTGACTAAACTGATATCATCTTAATTTGCTTTGCCATGCTGCTCAGTCGGTGTATTAGCTATAATGAGTTTACCAGAAATTTCCCATTGAGCCCAACCACAGACGAAAATTGCCTGCATTTCTAATATGAAGATTTTATTGTGGATATCAATGAACAAAGCTATTTAATTTCGCACGTTTTCGCTCATTCGTTATGATAGTTTAGTTTCGCTCATAAAATTTTCGCGAGAGCGCGAAAATGCGAAAGTTAGATGACGCGAATACATAAGTGTCCTAGGGTATCCTCTGTGATCATCTATCCTACTCCTCCCCTATCTGAGTTTTTTGGCCGCGAAATCTGGTGAGAAAACAGGCTTCTCTGTTCTAACAGGATGTTGGTTATAGGATTTATGACTTTCGCTTCAAGCGTGTAAACTAGTGCTGGGCACGGGTAGTAATACTCGTTGAACTCGCGGGTTTATCTTCTCTCGAGTATTGGGTAATAGAGATTTCGGGTATTCCGGTCCTTCGGGTTCAGGTTTTGACTTTCGAGTTCGGATTTTGGTACACGGATCCGTCGGGTAGTGTGAACAAAAACTCGGTCTATTGCACCCTGCGCTCTTAGTCTGGGGCCACATAGCATTTCTGTGTCATTTTTGCTAAGGAGGCACGACAATGGGGTATAACGAGTCTTCAATTTAATAGATAGAATAAAGCATCTCATACCTTATTTACCATACCTACCGGAGATATTGTAGTCAAGCAGTGATTACTTGTCATTAAAAGGTAAGCAGAAAATTTAATACTTACATCAAGTTTTATTTGCGCAATTAGTCTAATCGGCTTCGTAAACAAATCTGTGCCTTTTTAATACGGCGCATGTTTGCTTTCACCGATAACACATAGGTCCTTAGTCTGTTTCCGCTATGGCTTTGTTAGAAACTGTCATTAGCGTTGGTAGCAGCAGTGAATACTTAATAACTCTGTTTAAATTGATTACCACAGCTAGCTATTATGGATTACATAATTCATTATAACCAAGTTTTACTAAGCCAACAAGCCTTACTAACGGAAAAAGCCGATGACGTAAAGTTTTTATGAGATTTGGAGCACCATCTACAAAAAATCAGAGAGGTCCATAGAACATGCTTGAGTATTAAGCTACCATAGACCCTATCTTCTGCCACCTGTTGACACGAAAATTCTCTGTGGCCCCAGACTATATTGACTGTTTAACAATCCGCCTGTTAACGCTGTGAGTACGAATGTCAGTCGATAAAAACTGAAAAATGATAAATAAATTGAAAAGAAATATAATTGCTTTGTAAATTTGAAGATATACCTGTTTAGAAAATTTAAACATAAAATCCATATCAACAAACCCGATACCCGAAAAACCCGTAGGCAAAGAAATACCCGAGCCTAGCACTACTAGCTACCCGATACTCGAAAAACCCGAACAGAAGGGAGCGGGTTTAAACCCGTTGACCAAGTAGTACTCGTGCCCAGCACTAGTGTAAACCATCTGCAAGGGTGATTGTTTGAAATGTCGATTGATCTACATATTATACTAGTGTATGCTCTTACAAACATCTCTTCAGGTTATTTGCTAAGAGCAATGCAATGTTTGCTATTGACTATGAGCATCACTAACCAGAGGCTTCATAATTTACCTGACTCTGTTTCGCAAAATCAAAGCAGTTACTAGTACCGTAGTACAGAATACCTTTAAAACCAGCCAGGTGCTATATCATAAAATAAAACCTAGGTTACAAATGTTTACGAAAAGTAACGTTTGCATAGCCCGACTAACCTATGATATGTCATATATAAACACGTCAATCATCGGCATCATACTAAAAGTGCAGACATCTTTAATTGATGAAAAAAGTTGATTCGATGATGGACATAATTGTGATTCCTTTTTTCCTTACAACAGTTCTTGTCTGAGATTCATTTTTGAATGATGCTTCACTCATACATAAAACCATCCATGTATTGACAAAGACATTTTTAACCATTAGGTTGAAAGCCTCTGGTGTTGATTGAAATTGCCCATGAAACATTTTTCGATAGATCTTCCACCAGTTTGAAGCTTTTTTCTCTCGTTGTCTGCATTTCATAAATCTGAATTCTTTTGATAGTTATCTGGTTTTCATCATCGATGCCTAACCTTCTGCCTGCGATTAAAAATGCATAGTCCTATACATGTTTATCAGTGCAACTAACCACACAAATGTTATTGAAGATCTATAATAGATGATTACATATACATTGGAAGCTTTCATACCGATAATAAAAAATTTATGAAGGAATTTACTCATCTAAGTTTCAAGGCTATTTGTTGGAGTTACAGGTTATTTAGTGTAGCCAATAGCCTATGCTTATGCTATGAGTTGTTTGTCTACCCCATTTTCTATGCGTTTTGCAGTACGTGTAGCCTATTGTTTGAAAAATGTCTGACAGCCCAAAGTCTGGCTATTGATTTAATCTGTAATTCTGCTGTAGAACAATTCATAACCATCTGGCATGCTTGCGCACGAGCAACAGCAGAGGTCAATGGCAAATGCAAGTTATAACTATTATAGTTACGTAACGGACTATCATATTGCCGCAATAAAACGAAATAGTTGCTATGGGCTACATTATAACTATGTCATCGTCCTTTGCATAAAGGTTTTCAAATAGCCTGAATTTTATCGGCAAAAATAAATCTTGCTACAGTTGAACCTCGACTTGTGACACACTTTGTAGATGAATGTTTGAGGTAAATTAAAAATTACTCTACAAGAAAATGCAAACTCAGCTGATTCTAAGTTTTATATGTTGTCATGGATCAGCCAGAATATCTGCTCGTTTCTAGATGATTAGTTCTTAACCTTGTCAGACGGACTGAACTCCACCAGGTTCTATGCGCTTTTACTGAATCATTCTTTATTGGAAAATTTTAAATTAACATTTTTTTTGCGTTCAAGACAGGTATACGTTTCACTTATGCACAAAATGAACAGTGTATTAACATCAATGTGTTCAAAGAAGAAAACCAATACAATGAGTGAACTCACCACAAATTACATATCTGTATAAATATCTAGATAGTGTTTGTGTTATTGTGTTCCCTGTGTCCAGTTATAGCGATTAAATTTTAGCAATGAAAAATCTGGATTGCACTGGATTTGATCACAGAACCTCCAGATCTAGGGGAGGTTTACTTAACCATTAGACTACATATTAGTGTTGGGCCGGTATTGGGTTATCCGCTCTTACCGATACCGAGGGATTCTCGGTATCCGAGGAAACCAATCATTTTCGGTGTCAGCTAGGTATCCGCGGCCGGTTTGATATGATCGGTATTTATCCGTAAAAGCCTACCGGTATATGGTTATACGGATATCCGGAGAGATTTTTAAAACGCTTCACGACGAACATGCCAATCTCAGCACGCATTGGCGAATAAATTCAACGAAAATTTCCACGCTTACTGTATCTACTATTATATTACGCTACATTTATAATGTAAAATGCCACCAGCCTCGAAGGTTTGGGAGTTCTACACAGATGGGAGGACGTATAAAGACTCTAACGGTACTGGACTCTAATTGGACTGCGTATAATTGTGTGATTACATTACCTGACTACAATATGTGATAGTAAGAGTTTTTTAAACTGTTTCAGTATATTTAACAAAGAGAGCTCATTGCCATTATCTATCTGTTCTTTATTATACATAACGTTTGTATCAATAACTATATTTTTAATAGAATAAACAATAAAAACATCTATTATAAAATTATATTTCCATCTTTCTTTTCTTTTTTGGCTTTCTAAAACAAGGAGTCTCTTTACCGTAACAATATACTGCTGACTAAAGAATGTTTTTTTGCACAGACTACTCTTTGCACAATGATAAAAATTGTTCGAGACAGTTATGATTTAAAGTTTAAACCATTTAAAGACACACTGATAACCACATACCGAACAATAGTACCGACAATACCGAACTTTCTTAGTTGGCAAAGGATACCGAAGATGGTAAATACCGAGGATACCGATACCGGAAAAACCGATAAAAATGTGCAAGGATATCCGATCCGGCACTAAATTAGATACCGGCCCAACACTACTACATATCCAGCTGATCATAGGAACTAATAGTAATCAAGATATTCATTACATTGACTAACATACTCATGCTTAAAGCGCTGGAGGTTATTATCTTCCACCGTTAATCGTTAAACGGAACGATTATTAAGCTGTCTGCAAACAAGGCAATTGTTTTAGTGAAAATTACTAACTAGTTTAGGCTACTAGGTAAGTTACTCAAATACAGTGTGGGTAACTATTTTATAACCAGTTCAACGCTGGGCATTTGGCTACTTCTTTCATAAAGACATGACTTTGCAAATCATTGTGACATCTGCTGTTGCCTATGAGAGACCTTTATTGAACCAATGAGACTGACTGACCGAACCCTTAAGGTTTGATCGAATTCAGGTTATAAACCACTGCTCTAGATTTAGTAGGCTAATATCAGGACTCTTGCTCACTGTTTCTATGTGTCAACTTATTAGTTAACATTCTCTGCGTTTTCATGCTTGGAACTAGTTTGGAGTTGTCCGTTGCCAATGAACTTGTACCCTACTGTGTTAACTATTTGTAGTTGCACTATAGATCTTCCCAAGATTCGTGATGAACTCTCAAAACAAGACAAGTTAACATAGACTCGGTTTCGGGTCACGGTCACTTCAATTTATGCATAGTCCACTAATTGCACTGAAAAATAATAAATATAAAGGATTTATAAATATTTATTATAATTATAATAAATATCCATATAAGAGCATATTTATTATATTTATTATTTCTATAAAAATGATAAATATACTTATAAGAGCATATTTATAAATATAGTAAATATGATCTAATGAGGATGGCAAAATAATTATTTTGCCATCATAAGAGCAACCAATCATTGACATGTAAATGTAAATAACGGTTAACCTTTGACATGTAAATGTTAATGTGGAGTCAAGTCAAGCAGAAACCATATTGAGTAGCTGTGGAACCTTTTCGTAGCAGAGACCAGGGTGGTCGTGCGCAGAATTTTTTTCACTTCTACTTGGGATAGCGTAGCCGAGTATTATCAATCCATCAGCAATGAGAGTTTCTATGATTTCGAAGTATTCTCGCAGCGAATGCTTTTGCACTAATTTAGCTCAAATATGTTCAGATTTTACCGTTTCTACGATTCAGAGTGAAAGTAACTTCGAACCCATTCAAAGCATGGAAACGCAATAATTGTTTTTAAGGATGTTCCCAGACAAACTAGCTATTCTCCATCTATATATATTTCTCAAAGTTTGTGTATTCGTCGGTCGTTGTATATGTTGTAAAATATGTAATATCTCTATCTATATGTAATATGTAAAATCTTGGAATAAAGAATCCGTGTCGCAGAAGATTTGATTTTGGATCCCCGCTTCGCCAGTCTGACGCCTTACCAATTCAGCCACACGAGTTTTCAAGATAGCTTCGCTAGGCGATATATATCGCTATATGGGAGCAAATGCGTTACCGCTTTCCGTCAGTCACGACGTAATGCCATGAAAAGCGGTTGCTCTTATTAGTAAGCTTACTCAAATTATCCATTGGCAATGTGCCAGGCTAATAGCAAGTGGCAGGCAACTCTCATTACCTCTCATTGTTTATAAGCTGATTTTTAATACTTGGGCAACGCCGGTAGCACAGCTAGTCTCAATATAAAATTGCTACATACTGAGGCAGACATTGACACCAGCTGTTTCCAGTGCCGTACCTTGCAATATAGACGATATTAACTTGACCATATTAACTTGACACCGTGTAGCTAATAAAGACTGGTTTCCTAAAGGTTACTGTACTTTGACAGTGGCAACTCAACAACAGGAAATGCTCCGTGAGATCACTAAGTCAACAAGTCTGAGGCCGATGCCGTCCCACATCAATGACAAATCAGCTGCGCAGCCTACATCCATCTGTTAGTATTTCTGTTTTGATTTTATTGTTTTGAGTTATTCATTGCGGTGGGCTATGGGCTAACCACTCTGCGCTACGATGGTTAGGGGAGATCTATTATTCTAGTCTGCATACCTGATATAAACCTGGCTAGAGTAATGTAAGCTCTTAGTAGGTACCAGGTTCTATTTCTCCATTAGTCTCTTGTCCTGTCTTTCTCCCTCTCATTCTCCCTCTCCTCTCGTTCTCTCTCTCCTCTCGTTCTTTCTTTCCTCTCTCCTTTCTCTCTCACTTTGTCTTTCTCTCATTCTCTATCTCACTCTATCTCCTCACTTTCACTTCATCCAATCTCTCTCTCGATCTCTCTCTCGACTGTCTATGGGTTTGGCTTGTTTATGATAGCAGATCTTCACTCAGCTTTGTTATAAGCAGTCGCCTGTTACGAGTTTGGTTTTATCTGCTTACATTTTAAATGCTTGTAACTTTAAAATACAGACTATTTTCTCAGCAGTGTTCAGAAGAGACATAGATTAGTTTTTCACTATCAGTCAAATGTTATCTCTTACACACTTGTTAATATAGCCATGAGTTTATAACCTCAAAATGGTTGCTGTTGGTTCAAGCAATCAATCCGTTACCTGGAAAACTTTACACTGAATGAACATATGAAATGGTCTCTCAGTTAAGCCTGGTTCCCATACCGATTGCAAGACCCCGGTGGTAATCTTGCACAGCAAAACGCTTGTGACGCTAGGCTCAGTGGCTCCTGTTCACATAAAGCTGCATCGCTAATAACCGCATAAATGTTCACTCGCCAAGCCGGTTCGATATTGCTGACCTTCACCTGTACAGTGCATTTCGGGAAGGTTTTGCCTGCGGCTCTTCACGAAATTTGAACAGCGCTAAACTCATGCGTTGCTGCCGTCAACTACTGGTTGTACCCGGCGTGTAGGTTCACATTTCACCACTGATAGCCTGCGGTGCTATCGCCGGTGCTTTGCGGTGTATATGGGAACCAGGATTTATGGTTAGTTTTAGCACACTCGTCTATGATTTGGAGTTTTATTATTGTGAATAAAGACAAACCAGTTGAATTCCATAAATTTGGCTTACCAGGATATTTTTGTGACCAGCCAGGAGATATCATCAATTCATATAGAAAACAATGAAGCAAGTGTGACTTATCTAATTTTATCCACTTTGCTTTGATCATTGTTTCATATTTGTGATGAAGTTTTGGCTTTCTGACATGGGTAGGCGACTCCTTAAAAGAAAGTTTAGCTGTGATGTAAACAAGTAATATTAGGTAAAGAAGAGAAATGTTATTATCAGTAACTGATGCCTTATAAATGCTTAGAATAAGGAGGACCAGACAATACATTACAGAGATGTTTTTATCTACTTTTTGCTATTATATTGTTAGCCAAAGGAAATGTGAGAGAGGAAAAAACTCTGAACAGAACTAATATGAATTCCTCCTACCCTAACACCACTCTTTCCGAGTCTACTAGCACTACCACCTTCGTGCCTCTAGTCGAGCCTCCAGGTTGGTAATTAGGTATTAAGGCATGGGTTATGTCCCTCGCTCTATGTTTCGTTCATCCATGAATCAAATACTGTTAGTTGTAGCCATGTGTGTATATTAACGTACTCTGACCTAGTGAATGTATTTAGGAGCTTACATCATTACAAGCTTGCCAGTTCAAACTGATTAATGACACATCTTGGATTTTTGCGAAACTGTTCTACCCGCAACAACTGTGGCAAAAACTTGACAAGAAAATATGTTTTTTAAATGTGTAGTTATGTCGTGTTAAAATTATTACATGTACTTCCAATAACAATGCTGGTATTTGTGTATGTATTAATGATGGTGGATGCATAACCTTTTATTGGCATTGGTGATCATCAAAAAAATGATATTCTTCGTTACATGCCAAAACAAGAAAGGAAAAATATAAAGACAGACAGAACTTAGGAATTATTGAGTCGAACAAACGTCTTTTAAAAGTTTGTTCGACTCACTCGACAAATTTGAAATTGAGAATCGAAATAGTGAATAGAAAGGGAATTGAAGTAAAGTTCATAAACTGAAACGTAGGATGTTTGATGTAGCACGTTCGTTTCACGGAATATAAAATGATGATTATTATATGTGTGGATGGATAAATACAAATATTCTGGGCATAATTTACACAGGATTTTGAAAGCCGTACCACAAATGCAGAAATAATCAAGCTGGTGGCTCCGTGATTTCTTTACCTATGCGTCTTACCCTGTAGGAGTTATCTTTTCACTCTAAAACTAATAGCCCAAGCATGCGATTATGTGTGTGCAGCAATGATGCTCTTTGAGTGCAATATGATGCAATAATATATGGACGGTTTTACCTCTTTTCTCCTGTCGCACTCGCAATAAGCTTCTGCAGTCATACGTGGGTCTCCTTCATTTTAGACTGTGTCGGGGAGTTTCCTGTCAGATGTTTTGTGCTTACCAAAATAGAAAAGACAGGCTCATCCACGCTGTTTGCCATCTTTGCCCGTTATGTAAGGAGCCATCGTCTGAACATTCTCATGCAGACCAAGTTTGTGCACATCGACTGGCGACGTCCAAAGGGTCGAGGTATTCGAAACTGACTGTAGCCTTTCCACTGATTGAGTGCGGGAGGTTAACATGCGCTGTTATAGATAGGATAGACACTGAGGCTGCTTTGTCTCAAAATTTAGTCTTTGTTTAAAATTTGAAGCATGCCTTCCATTTTTTATTTTTAACGAAGATGTGGTATTCTGTATCTGGTGGAGGCTAGTGTTACCTTCCCTTGACTTTGATGGAATAAGAATATTGCTTTGTAGCAGGGCTGGCTCGGTTTAAACCGAGTGGTTTAAACCAGCCCAAAAAATCCGGTTTATATGGTTTTTTCAGTTTTTTTCATTATTTTTTGTGAAAAACATAATATTTTAAGCTCCTAGTGGTTCATGTGCGGTAGAAATTCAATTATATGTAATTATCAGCTGTTGAAGTTTATTTAGGATACAGTAGTATATTGATGGCAGAGCTCAAGTTGAAACTACATGAAATCCTAGCACAACAATGAATTAGTGAATTTCATTTTCAATTGGTTTTATCAAGTGATATGATGATCTCTTTACCGATGAAATATAAAAACCATGTGAAATATACTAATCATCATCGTCTCTAATAATGAATAAATACTTTCTCAAGTCTGGCCAGTGCGAAAGGATTACTTATAATTAAAAATTAAAACAATAAAATCCTTTTGGGCCAAAGCTTCAAGTTTGCAAACTAACATTTCATTTATTGGGCACAAGCCAAAGTAGTTGGATTGTTAGAATTCAGTTTATCAAGTTTGTTGTGTTTTGAAAGGCAAAGGTTTTAAGGCAAAACGTAATAGGTGTGCTGTCGTAACGCGAGGTCACGCGGATAAGCTTAAAGCTCACGTAGCAAAATGTCAAGCTGAAAACTCCAATTTAGACAGTGATGCTAGTATTCAGGTGATAGAAGTTGAGTCATCTGCCACAGCTCCAAACACTAGCAATGCATCTGCATTATGCTCTGCTCTACACTACCACACGACTAATCACTGGGATTAAAGTTTCTACTTATACATAGAGCTGTATGTAAAAAATTCACTTTATGTGATAAGATTTCTGCTCTGTATTTCATCGATCATGTTTGATTTAAGACTCATTCTGAAATTTCCATGTTTTCTCTCTTTTTTCCCCATAACAACTCCCATAGTACCATCTTTAACAGATGATTCCACATATGTATGTTCAATACTCAATCATGCAGCTATAGAAAGTGATGTTAATTAGACTTAAAATTGTAAAAACTTTGGTAAAATTATAAAAACCGGTTTAAACCAAAAAACCGGTTTAAACCAAAAAACCTGGTTTTTTCAGTTTTTTCATAAGAACCGCTGTTTTTTCCAACCCTGCTTTGTAGGTTGCAGACATAGCTAGCTCAAATGCTGTTAAAGGTTGACTTGCAACAAAATCACAGTACAGTTATTTGGTATCAAAAGGTTCACCATGTCTTACTTTGCTGTGTTGTAGGCGCAAAATATGTAGAAATGTGATTACAAGCTCCCTAAAGCTCAAAAGCAAACAGTTAATCGCGGCTATCACGAAAACGCCGTAGGTTGGAATCCCTCTCCAAAACGGCTCAAATAGACGTAGTTGAACTTGATGTGCTTCTGTTTACACTTTTATGCAATCTCATTCGTCAAAATATTTTCACGAATATATTTCACGCGTTCAATAAAACCATGTCTATTGTTTTTCCGCGTCTATTTCATCATCATTGAAAAGCTGTCATTTGAGCACTGATATCTCAGAGTCTAGCCTAACAATTGGTTTAATTTTTTAACTTTAGCTCGAAGGAGTGTATATCATTCTTGGATAAACATGAGGAACCTGTTGGTCACCTGTGATAGTTGAAAAATGCTGCAGAAATTGTTCGCGTCATTTGGCAGGAAGTATGGGTCACATGATCAGATTATGACTAGGTGATTAGACCAAGCTGAAACGAAACTGTAGAGTAGTAGTAAGCATCTATATTTCATACGGACTTTCCGGTAGAACGTGAAGTGTTTGTCATAAACTAGTGCTACGAGGCGTTTTATATTGAGCATTTTATTGGCCTTTCATTTCACGCGATAACATCATGTGTGAAAACAATAACCACATTGAGTCAAGTATGTCACAAAAAGGGGAGATTACAACCTACAGCCTTTTCGTGATTGCCGCGATTAACTGTTTGTTTTTGAACTTTTAGAGCTTTTAATCACATTTCTACATATTTTGCACTTACAACCCAACAGAGTAAGACATGGTGAATCTTTTGATACCAAATAACTGTACTGTGAATTTTGTTGCAAGTCAACCTTTATGATATGTTACTCTTGTGCGGATGATATGGACATGGAGCTGTGCTCATGTTTAGTTACCATGCGATCAGTATTGTAATGGAAATTTGTCTGCTGCAGATTACCATGGGTACTTTATTAAAAAGATAAAGATTTCCATGCTAGAGGTCAAAGCGGCGCATTCGAAGCAGCTCAATCGAAATAAGCATGAGTGAAGCCTAGAAAATGTTTAAGTGGAATAGCTAGCGTGACATTTTCTTGCGCATCATTCGCAAGTGCTGTTTCCATTTTTCATAAGCATGAAACATTCGTTAAAAATTTGCAAAACAAAACTCAATTTGCGGATTTTTGTAGCTTCCATCTTGAGGATGGAAACTCTCAGATTAATCGCGTTATGGACACATACTGTATTATAGTTGCTAGCACTAGTTCTGTCCTTACTTCATTTAAACAAGAGGCAATACTAGCTGTACTGAATAAAACCCTATAACGTAAAGAACAGGCTGAAATTGGCTAGGTCACACTGAGGAATTTTGTGCGTGTCTCGCAAACTTGGTTACATGGAGCCACTCTGTCATGCTACTAACAGTGTCTTGTTTTTAGCCAAAGCACCATAGCTCACAGCTAATAGGCGGGTGGGGTTGTGTATGTTTGGCTTATATTTGTATCAGATAATAATCAAAGTTCACCTACATAACTTTTATATTCATTGCTGAATGACAGAATTCAACATTTTCCTCATCCGTGTGATGATAGTATGCTCTTTTTACTGATGCATGCATTGAATATTTTTAGCATGGGACATCGGGCCTGGAAGGGTTACTCGAGCCGATGTTCTTATAAATCACGCTCGGTATAATAAGTCAATGATAGATCAGTATGTCCGTAAGGGATACAAGTATGTGGTTATCGCAAGGGAGCCTGTGTCATGGTTCAAGTCTGCAGCCAAGTACTATGACTTCCTCTTTGGAAAACAGGTAAGTGTTTCTGATATTGTTCATCCTTTGAACAAGGTTAAAGATCAATTCGCACAACATTTTAGTTGATTTCATCCGAAATTATAAAAATTTTTCTATCATTTTTGATTGTTTCTGATGTTTGAGGTGATCTGATTGTCAGGATGTTGCAAGGTTAAAATAGACAAAACTGGATCATGGTTAAAACGCTCAGATCAATTGAAAGTGTGACTATGACATCTTGTTGCAAAGAGACCAACGGAATAGAACAGAATAGAGATGTATAACTCCGCAACTATAACACAATAGCCGATATCCTCTGTAGCAATGATGACAACTAGTGACATCATTTCACCCTTATTCTTAGTATGAGCGTTGTAATCGTGATGAAATTTTGTTGATTGTAATCTTGAAACATCCTGACAATCAGATCTCCTTAAACGTAAAAAACGATCTCAAATAATAGAAAAATATCGATACTTTCTGATAGAGTTTACAAAAATTTTGTGTTGGTTCATCTTTAAAGATGTGGTTGCGTCAAATTTGAGTTGATTTTAAAAGAAAGTATTTTTTTTGTTTATCAGTTGATATGTTGTTTGTTGTGTTAGGCAATCTCATTGTCAAGATATTTGAAGATTAAAATCAAAAAAATTGATCGCGGTAAAAACGCTCAGGCCAAAAAAACATGCCCAGACTTGCCCAAAATGATGTAATGCGTGATGCAACCTGTCTCTATCTCTCGTATTCACATCGGCTAATCCGATAAAAGTCTAGTCCTACGCGCCTCTATTGGCATACATTTTATTTTGTATTTGTTCGTGTTGGCTTGAATAAAATTTTAAATCTAGCTACAGATACATTATTATGAATGTTTCAAACGTCTCAAATAAGGGAAATTGAAAACTCGTCATATTAACTTCCTCTAAATGCTGTGTAAACATTTGAGTACTGACTACCAATTCTACTGGTCTACTGTAATTAGGTCGTCGAGTTAGCTTATTTCATCACGGCCTTTGTATCAGCTAAGTTCTCAGTTGCTACACGCACACCGGAAACTAGCTACTAAATAAAATAGGCACGCCGCCATCTTTGGCAATAATATGTTCAAATATATGGCGAAACCAATTGCATCCCAAAAAGTCATGTATAGTCTACGTTATCTACTCATTATTAGTATCAATTTGTAGAAAGTTTTACTGGTCCATTCGATTAGTTAATTCAAGTACAAAACAAATGGTTTTATGAGTTGACCGAAATGGTGAACGCAAAACAACGTCAAATTCAATGAAATCAATTAACCCACCAATTCTGGTAAAGGATTAATAGAGCCATTATTGTACCTGGTTGGCAGTTTGTGGACTCAGCTGTTTTCACTTGGTAGGGTGGAGCATGCAGTTTTTTTAACTTAGTATTTGGTCCGTTGGAAGTGAGTTGAGCTATTCAAAAGTACCTGTCAATACAGCTCTGATTACACTTTATAAATCCATCTATCAGAGAAGATTTTAGCACAGACGATAACAGGGCTATAATGTATTCAATATTTTCTGCAAATCATGTTTTGCATTGTCTTCAACAATATTATTTTATTATATAATTTTTACAAACCAAAAGATTTTCATCGCAGCACAAAATTTTTATTACAAACATCCATCCAAGTCGTGGCCATTCACATAGTTTCAGTTCATATAATAGGACAAATTAATCTACTGCAGCAGATTCAAACAAAACATATGGTTTGTGCAACACACATTCGTGTCTCTTTTTCCCATTTATGGCAGTTTTCAGACCGACACGACTGCTCCTCTAGTGAACCTGTAAACATAAACATCCTGCAACATTAAAACAAATGAAATAAATGTCATTCATATATATATATATGTCGTTCTAACGTGTATCTACTGAAAGCTTTCAATTTGAGAGTTAGATAGATTGCGATGGTAATTTTCAAAACGAATAATTGTTTAACAAAAGCACAAATACGCCAAGCTAACAATTCAAAGCTTTGTTTCCGAGAGTTGAAGATGAGCATTGATCAATCGATTTTCCTCACTTTTTACACACTGAACATAAATTCTACTCATAAATCTAATTACACTAGCTAAAAATGCCAAAGAAAATGCTATAGCTAGGTGAAACGATTAAAAAGTTATGCAACAATGATTTGTGATAGCAGAAAGTTATAGTTTTACTTATTAATACTAAAATGATTACTGTTAACTTAGAATATGTGTATTAGTAGAGCAGGAGGGCATCAAAAAGCTGTCAAAAAAGTGATTTATTCCTTTTGAAGGTGGGCTATGTGATAAGAGTGGCATCTAGATCAGAATTTTGAGCTGATTTCAAATATCTGGTTTCTACACCTCTCAGATTGTTCATTTTTGAGCAATATAAGTAATATATTATTTTAATTAAATAAATGTCTGTAATGTTTTATGTGCTTCTACCAACAATGTGATAATGAAAATGGCATATAAATACTAAATAATTAGCAATACTCTAAGTTGGAATCAATTCTGATAACACTAAAATATTTATTATTCAATTATTAGAATTGTATTATATAATATTATGTATTCCCAGTTTGGTTGATATTGTGGCAGCTTTAGAGTTTGTCCTTGTTATTCCGCAACTCTTATATCATTATAGATCTGCAAAATAAAGTGAAAAGTATTTTTAAAGACTCAGACCATGTATATATAATATTTTAGTATACATAAATTCATCATTAATGCTTATTATGTTGAGCCGTGTACTTTATTATGCAAGTGAAATCGCAATTATTCAGTCTTTATACAGTATGACATACATGTATATGTGTTCTAATCAAACATGAAGCACACCTCTGGTTACAATACCACTCGAATACTAACCTTCCAATTCACATTCAATCGAGTCTTCTGCATCACTACTTTCATCTCCATCCTCTTTAGTTCTATTGCTACAGCCGCTGCATCTACACATGTCCGTACACTTGAGATCTGCTTTGTTGCACTGACAGCGACGAGACTGGCACCCAGTTTTGCATTGACAAAACATGTCCATGAGCACATCAGAAGGTGCTGGTTGTTGTGTCATCCATCTAGCTTTAAGCTCTCCACCTTCCATAAACCATCCATGTTGCTGGGGGGATGGGGCATTGATGATGATTTGCTTGGCTCTTCTCCATATCGCGGCCTGATAGGCAGCCCTAGATATATGGAGATTTAACTCATCTAGTGTGGGTGGTAGGTTTGATTGTGATGTGCGAGACGGTGAGCAGAAGATCTTATACCGTGCTTCATTGATGGAATTTGTCTCTTCACCATATAATCTGCATATGAATGCCTCAATAGATTCTCTTATTGCACCATCAACTTCAAAATCTGTTCCCAATGATTTCAGTGTGTTACAGAATTCAGGATTGTTCTTTAGCAGCTTGAAGAAAGTTATCTTCCCTTTGGAATAGAATGCGCTTACACTGTCGCATCCACTTAGAGCATGGAGCCCGAGCAGTGCTTTGCACCGTTTGGGTGTGAGGATGGTAGACAGACAGCCTATGTTTACATATCTCAGCCACTCCTTCTTACCACAGCAGTAAATGAGTTCCTGTGATGGCAGCTCATCCACTAGAGATAGACAAATTAGGAAAACATCTGTGTCCTGGCACTTAATTAGAACTTTTGATCTGGGGTTGTCTTCCATTATCTTTGCGATATGTGATAACATGCGCGTATCTGCCTCCTCGTGGTCTGATGTCAAACTATCTATTTGGCTTACAGCGATTGATCCGTCAAGATCATAGCTGATCATATGGCATTCTTGTGAGAAAGCTATTCCATGATCTAGTTTCTGCTTCACTGTTGACTTGCTCCATGTATCTTTCAAAAATTTCACTAGGGCAGTTTTGTTTGAGCCATCTGCTAAAAATTCAGACCATTTTGGCACTGATTGGTTTGGACCAAACACAGCAACCTTCTGCCTTCCTTTCACACTTCTACGATTTCTCTCACCTCCTTTAATGCTGATATCAGGGTATGTGTCACAAACAAAATCCACACGACATGCGTGATACACGCTTGCAATACTAACTATCCGTTGCAAAAGCTGACTTGCAACCATGCCAAAAGTTGGAGGAGCTTTCAGGGTCTGAATTTCAGCCATAGCATCAATCACAACGGCGTCAAAGACTGGTAGCTGATCCTGGTTAACATAGATTGATGGTTGATCATCAACATCTTTCTCAACAGCAGCCATCAGAGCTGACTTAGCAGTCTTCAATATAGAGCCATCAGAGTTAGCCAGGGACCAGCTGATGTTGCCAAGAGAGAATGATAAAACTTTTCTCAAATCCAAGTTACGCTGTTGGCTTATCACTAACAAACGGTCAAACAGTCTGTGTGAACACTCTAGAACTTTTTCTTTTGATTTTTTCTTAGCTGACGGTACTGTGGTGAAGGTTTTGAGCTTGTTTGACTTGATGGATGCATTGAAATCAATCTCTTGGGTGCTTAACCTCTTTTGGACAAACTCTACAAGCTGTTTTTCTCCTATCAAATTGGCCATTTCAAGATCTTGCTTGACTCCAATGGAGGCTTCTGCACCACTGGTAATATGTACTAGCTTGGTGGTTTGAAACGCAAATGGATTTATTCTTGCTGTTATGATGTCTTTCATGACTTCCCTCATTTCCTCATCAGCCTTCCATGCCTTTTCACGCATCTCATAACTTGCTGCATCTGAATCACCAAGTACTAGCATCTTCTTCATGTTTGTATGTACAGCTGTTCGTTCTGGGTGAGATAGAGTCCAGCGTTGAGAGGCCGATGACTTCCTGGTATACCCTATGATTCCGCCATGAGACTTGGAGTCTCTGTTAACTGTTTGCTCAATAGATTGATCACAAGCGATAGAACTGAATGGACAGTGATGTCGTGATTGATAAGTAAAATACCCCTTCTTCATAAGAGCCTCATACACCTTGATATGCGATACTTTCAGGTTAGTCATCTCTGCATAGTACAGCGTCCCATATCTAGCGTAGTTTGTGCGGTCATATGCAAAAAACCAAGAAAGGAGCCTTCGAAGTGATTTGATGTGTGATACCCAGTTGGATTCTCTTGTGGCGCGAATAAAGCTGAGAAGACAGGTCACCATCTCAATATATTCAGACCAGAATTTGAAGGTGGGATTGCTTATAGAAGAAACCTCAACAAAGTTTTGGAAGGATTGGTAGATATTGGTGGGTCTTTGAGTAGCTGCTGAACTGAAATCTGATTCTCCTGAAAACACAGCTCTTGCGATATCAAGACTAAGGGACTCAATTTGGCTATCATAGTCGAGCGAGGAAACATATTGGTCCAGCAAAAGATCAAGCATCGACTCTGCTAAGAGTTTATGTGCCATTATGGACCTATTGTAGTTGTGTCCATTTAGCACCCCCTTCATGCTCCCCTCTGCCACACACTGAGATTCTGCTACAACTGTGGCCATGCCAGCACTCCCATATCTCTTTCCGATCACCCCTAAGAAGGTCATCACTGTATGGAACTCTCCCAGCCTTGGTACTATCCGATCCATCATTATTGGGTTGAGGAAGCGAATGGTTTGCGCTTTACTATAGATAGCTTGATCGAAGACCACAACAGTTTGATCTAAACCAAACTTGTCTGCTTCCTCCAGGCTTCTCAACATGATTTGATTAACAACATCAATTTCTGTGGGTGGGGCTTCAATCACTGGTAAGTAGATTATATTAGTCTTTGGCGAGCTTTTATCCTTCCTGGCCATTTTGTTGAAACCTGTCCAACTGGGCTTAGGACACTCATCCTGCCTACGAACTAGTGTAAAACTGAACTCTAGAATATCAGACTCTAGTGCCTCAGATGAAGGCAGTACAAAACCGATGAGATGTTTTGGATTTGTTCTGCTGTGAGCAGGAAGGTGGATTATGGTTTCAAATATCGGGTCAAGAGATCTTTTTTACCACGTGGTATTGTGCCAGTATTTGGTGCTTGTTGGGGAGCTTGAGAATGAACCTGAAGCAAGATTCCATTGGTATGATGTGTTGTGTTGTGACCTGATCTGGTTGCTTCCAGGAAATCAATATTATCCCACACCATCACTATGGGTTGACCACGTTGAAAATTGTTTGGAACTTTGTCACGATTGGACAGGGCATGAACAGCAAGAGATGTCTCATAATTTCGAAGAGTGTCATATGATACACAATGACCAAGTCTGTGAAGTATATCTATTAATTCTTTAGACCCAGTGAGATGTTTAACAACAATACCAAGTGCCATGGCTTTTGGAGAATTGTGTTTTCCAGTAGAAGCAAGCGTTAGCAAATCCTGGCAAATAGAGGATACCTTCACCTTCTCTGCATGAACAAGAGGCATACCAGACTGAGATTGCAGTAGTGAGCTTACAAATTCAAGGATCTCATCAGGAACAGAATCATCAAATGACTCCAGATTGATGAATGAGGATGTCAATGGCCATGGCATTTCATAGGAATGATTCTGAATAGAATTCTGCAGCATGAGCTGAGTGTAATATGCTGTTGCTGTAGGATTCATCACTTTCTTACCAATCTTCATCGGACTGGAGGTGGCAGATGAAAGCTCCCATTCAGAAGTTTCAACATCTGTATCTTCATCACTGCTGTGACAAACAGCTGCTGGATGGTATACATTGACGCCTTCTTTTCTTGACTGAGTTTGGTAGATCAATGTTGGGTAGTCACGCTGTAGCCTTTTTTTAAGGATATCAGACCTGTACATAGAAAACAAAAGGCAGATAGGTGAGATTCACTACTGGCTTCTAGAACTATAATGTTTCAATTATAACCTGATAGCTATATAACTCATAAATCCTTGGCCGAAATTGAAATACTAAAATGTTGAGCATAATGAAAACAAAAAAACTTGGCAAAATCTTCCAACATCGTTGAATGCAAAGATATGAATTCAACAAACCTTATCTCATCCACAGCTGGGTTTTCATGTTTCTGCACCAACTTTGTGAACATCCGTGTTAGAGAAACGAGGCGATATATCTTCTTCTGCTGAATCAACCGTTTTTCCACCAGCTGCTTGAAGTGAGTATTGTATGTCTGCTCATACAAATCAGATTGTTCCACACTGGAGAACAAATGGAAAGGATAAAACAGTTGTCAAATGAAGCACAAAACAATTAACATCAGTTATCATTTAGGCCTACCAGTTAAGACAAAATACTTATCAAACAAGTCCATGCCTCAGTTGTATCATAGGTTTCATGTGTGAAATTAAAGAGCATGAGGAAGGCAGGCCTTAATTATCTTCAAAATAGATGAGATGTGCAAGTAAAGATGCCTAAGCATTTATATGTGTCTAATGATGAAATTAAATTGACATCATGACATGACATAAACATTCAGTCACTAACCTTTGGTTTTCTTTGGGTTTACGAGTAAACTCTTTGAAGCAGGATCTGTGGTACCTTGCTTCGCAGGCAACCAGGTCATCATTTGAACCAATAAAGTCCAACACTTTCTTACCATCTGGTCTCATCTTAGCACTATCTATTAATAGCCCTGTGCAAATAAAGATATATCGTAGACACCTGCTTTTACGCGAGTTCAAAGAAGATCAGTAAGAAGCTAGTAAGTCACCAATTACAATAACTGCTTTGTACACTACAAGGCCTACTTACCAGCAGTTATGGTTTGTGCTTTACTTAGAGTGTCTCGAACACGTTTTCTGTTGGCCTTTTTGATAAATCTGTCTTTCTTCAAACAGATGATACATATTTCTGGCAGGATTGGACCTTTACCTCGGACACCAGTAGACCTGGTACGCTTAGTGACAGGCTAAAAACATAGTGCAATACTATAACCTGATTGACACGGGTATTACACTAATTCTTCAAATCTGAGCACCTTTTAACCCTAACTACGCTTTTGCGGCATTGCGTAAGGTGTGTCAGAATCCCTAAAGGCTGCTATTACAGCATTCACATGACTTTGTTTACAAAAGTTGTTTCTAAGTAACAGCAGAAACCAATCAAATTAATTCTTGCACAGGATGTTAGATCTAAATTTTCACATCCATTTGTAACAGTTATGAAATATCTTCACCAACTGCTTTCGTTTTAGTAACAATTTTTATTAGAACGATATCGCGAAAAAAATCCATACGACTTGTTTGTCGGTAGGTCATAAATGGTTTTGATGCAAATAAAAAAATTATGATTATAATTTTACTAATTATAATGTTCTAGTATATTTTAAGTCATGAAATGATAATAAACAAGTACACAATGGATATTATGCCAGTATAAATGTTTTTACGAGTTTTATAAAATCGTACGAACTTAATCATCATGAATTTGTAAAGTAATAAATATCTAGTCTCACCTCTTCTGCTGTATCACATTCTTTCTGTCTCTTCTCATTTTTTTTTTCTCATCTCTTTCCATAACGAGTTTGTTACAATACTTTTTATAACAGGCATAATGACATAACAAGTCTGAGTTCTCATCAAAGTGCTCAATGTTTAGCACTTTTTGAGCAATTTCAGATTGAATGCTCTCTTCTTCCAATATCAACCATCTGTTTGAATACTGTTTGGCTGTCTCATATTGAAGTTTAGTCACTCTGACTAAGGTTTCATTCACAGACTGATCAAGACAGTGAAACAAGCAGTCTTGCTGCATCCTTGTTGGTATGAGCTAAGAAATGCTGAGAGTTGACTCGCTTAATCTCAAATAAAAGCATTTATTAGTTTTCGAGATTATAAAATAGTTTTCTTTGTCCGATATGTAAGGTTTTCCAGTTGAACTTGGAGTTGCCCCCTCTCCTTTCAAAAGTGCTCTCAAACTCAAAAATGTGCAAGCACATAGGTGTAGAAACATTATAATTGAATTCTGCATAAATTTCTGACTATGAAACATTTTTATTTGAGTAGCCCACCCTCCGAAGGAAAAGGCTGAAAGATAAGTTTATGTTCCTGCTCTACTATATAGGATACTCAAAGTTGAAGATAAATTACCTCCATTTTCCTGTCTTCCTCTGCAGCAGTACACGCATCGACTACTAGTAGAATCTACTAGTAGTCGATGCGTGTATCTAACTAGTAATAGAGTAATCTCCGTAATCACGAGAATCTTTGACATCACAGACAAACCGTTTTACGAATGGTAAAATTTAACATGACCTATATAAAAATTTTGTCCTGTTGATTGTCTAAAGATGAGATCTTATATTTATCGCTTGTGGACTCTTTTCACATGTATCACTCGTTACGTCAATTGAATGAAGCACCCACTAGAATCTGAGCTTTTTAAAAGATGGCCTCATTCAAATGCATATATCTCTGGACAGGGGTTAGTCTACAAAGACAAAAATGACATCAAATTGTAGCTGATGTTTTAGCCTTTTATTGGTCTTAATTTCATTAAATTGACCTTTTTGACGCAACCAAATCTTTAAGGAGAACTCATTCAGTATAAAGAATTAGAGCACATTTTATGTACATTGAAGGTAAACCATGTTTTATCAGTCACAACCTTTTTAAAGACTGCGATTTGTCTGTTTCAGTATGTGTTCATTTGGTACCTATATTATATATCATTATATTATTATTAGATATATGCTATAATCCTTTTCAAAGCACTATGAATTATTTTCTTTTTATTGCAGGTTTATGTGTAAAGAAAATTTAAAAAACTTTTTCGAGGTCTAATGTATCATATAGTATGTCTTGACAGACGCTTGCTTTATGCCTGTTATATTGCTTTCTTGTGACACTATTTGAAAGGAAAGCACAAATATTTCATTTTTTAAGTAAAAACTATCAAATGAGAAACTGGAAGGTAAAAATGTGTAAATTTAAACAGGTGTGTACTCTGTGTAAGAACAAATTTTGGTTTGAAGGTTGAAATAGAATCGTGATTTATGTTTATTCATACTTTGCTTTGTAATCAAATTCGACAACCAGCAAGCAGCATTTATGAATCAGTTTTCTTCAATAATTATGACAAAACTTATATTTTCAGTAAATGGGTTTGCAATATTCCTTAACCACTCTACTACACAACAAAGTATAACGTTTGTTAAAGTATCTCTCTCACTATATTGTTTATATACACGAGTCTAGTCTCAGCTAGTATCTCTATTACTATATTGTTGATATACAGTAGTCTAGTCTCAGCTAGTATCTCTATTACTATATTGTTGATATACAGTAGTCTAGTCTCAGCTAGTATCTCTGTTGCTATATTGTTGATATACAGTAGTCTAGTCTCAGTTAGTATCTCTATTACTATATTGTTGATATACAGTAGTCTAGTCTCAGTTAGTATCTCTATTACTATATTGTTGGTATACAGTAGTCTAGTCTCAGCTAATATCTCTATTACTATATTGTTGATATACAAGGGTCTAGTCTCAGCTAGTATCTCTATTGCTAAATTGTTGATATACAGTAGTCTATTCTCAGCTAGTTTCTCTGTTGCTATATTGTTGATATACAGTAGTCTAGTCTCAGCTAGTATCTCTATTACTATATTGTTGATATACAGTAGTCTAGTCTCAGTTAGTATCTCTATTACTATATTGTTGATATACAGTAGTCTAGTCTCAGCTAGTATCTCTATTACTATATTGTTGATATACAGTAGTCTAGTCTAGTCTCAGTTAGTATCTCTATTACTATATTATTGATATACAGTAGTCTAATCTCAGTTAGTATCTCTATTACTATATTGTTGATATACGGTAGTCTAGTCTCAGCTAGTATCTCTATTACTATATTGTTGATATACACTAGTCTAGTCTCAGTTAGTATCTCTATTACTATATTATTGATATACAGTAGTCTAATCTCAGTTAGTATCTCTATTACTATATTGTTGATATACGGTAGTCTAGTCTCAGCTAGTATCTCTATTACTATATTATTGATATACAGTAGTCTAGTCTCAGCTAGTATCTCTATTACTATATTGTTGATATACAGTAGTCTAGTCTCAGTTAGTATCTCTATTACTATATTGTTGATATACAGTAGTCTAGTCTCAGCTAGTATCTCTGTTGCTATATTGTTGATATACAGTAGTCTGTTCTCAGCTAGTATCTCTGTTGCTATATTGTTGATATACAGTAGTCTAGTCTCAGCTAGTATCTCTATTACTATATTGTTGATATACAGTAGTCTAGTCTCAGTTAGTATCTCTATTACTATATTGTTGATATACAGTAGTCTAGTCTCAGCTAGTATCTCTATTACTATATTGTTGATATACAGTAGTCTAGTCTCAGTTAGTATCTCTATTACTATATTATTGATATACAGTAGTCTAATCTCAGCTAGTATCTCTATTACTATATTGTTGATATACAGTAGTCTAGTCTCAGTTAGTATCTCTATTACTATATTGTTGATATACGGTAGTCTAGTCTCAGCTAGTATCTCTATTGCTATATTGTTGATATACAGTAGTCTATTCTCAGCTAGTATCTCTGTTGCTATATTGTTGATATACAGTAGTCTAGTCTCAGCTAGTATCTCTATTACTATATTGTTGATATACAGTAGTCTAGTCTCAGTTAGTATCTCTATTACTATATTGTTGATATACAGTAGTCTAGTCTCAGCTAGTATCTCTATTACTATATTGTTGATATACAGTAGTCTAGTCTCAGTTAGTATCTCTATTACTATATTATTGATATACAGTAGTCTAATCTCAGCTAGTATCTCTATTACTATATTGTTGATATACAGTAGTCTAGTCTCAGTTAGTATCTCTATTACTATATTGTTGATATACAGTGGTCTAGTCTCAGCTAGTATCTCTATTACTATATTGTTGATATACAGTAGTCTAGTCTCAGTTAGTATCTCTATTACTATATTATTGATATACGGTAGTCTAATCTCAGTTAGTATCTCTATTACTATATTGTTGATATACGGTAGTCTAGTCTCAGCTAGTATCTCTATTGCTATATTGTTGATATTCAGTAGTCTATTCTCAGCTAGTATCTCTGTTGCTATATTGTTGATATACAGTAGTCTATTCTCAGCTAGTATCTCTGTTGCTATATTGTTGATATACAGTAGTCCAGTCTCAGCTAGTATCTCTATTACTATATTGTTGATATACAGTAGTCTAGTCTCAGTTAGTATCTCTATTACTATATTGTTGATATACAGTAGTCTAGTCTCAGTTAGTATCTCTATTACTATATTGTTGATATACAGTAGTCTAGTCTCAGTTAGTATCTCTATTACTATATTGTTGATATACAGTAGTCTAGTCTCAGCTAGTATCTCTATTACTATATTGTTGATATACAGTAGTCTAGTCTCAGTTAGTATCTCTATTACTATATTATTGATATACAGTAGTCTAATCTCAGTTAGTATCTCTATTACTATATTGTTGATATACGGTAGTCTAGTCTCAGCTAGTATCTCTATTACTATATTATTGATATACAGTAGTCTAGTCTCAGTTAGTATCTCTGTTACTATATTGTTGATATACAGTAGTCTAGTCTCAGTTAGTATCTCTATTACTATATTATTGATATACAGTAGTCTAATCTCAGTTAGTATCTCTATTACTATATTGTTGATATACAGTAGTCTAGTCTCAGCTAGTATCTCTATTACTATATTGTTGATATACAGTAGTCTAATCTCAGTTAGTATCTCTATTACTATATTGTTGATATACGGTAGTCTAGTCTCAGTTAGTATCTCTATTACTATATTGTTGATATACAGTAGTCTAGTCTCAGTTAGTATCTCTATTACTATATTATTGATATACAGTAGTCTAATCTCAGTTAGTATCTCTATTACTATATTGTTGATATACGGTAGTCTAGTCTCAGCTAGTATCTCTATTGCTAGATTGTTGATATACAGTAGTCTAGTCTCAGTTAGTATCTCTATTACTATATTGTTGATATACAGTAGTCTAGTCTCAGCTAGTATCTCTATTACTATATTGTTGATATACAGTAGTCTAGTCTCAGCTAGTATCTCTATTACTATATTATTGATATACAGTAGTCTAATCTCAGTTAGTATCTCTATTACTATATTGTTGATATACGGTAGTCTAGTCTCAGCTAGTATCTCTATTACTATATTATTGATATACAGTAGTCTAATCTCAGTTAGTATCTCTATTACTATATTGTTGATATACGGTAGTCTAGTCTCAGTTAGTATCTCTATTACTATATTGTTGATATACAGTAGTCTAGTCTCAGTTAGTATCTCTATTACTACGTATATTGTTGATATACAGTAGTCTAGTCTCAGCTAATATCTCTATTACTATATTGTTGATATACAGTAGTCTAGTCTCAGCTAGTATCTCTATTACTATATTGTTGATATACAGTAGTCTAGTCTCAGTTAGTATCTCTATTACTATATTGTTGATATACAGTAGTCTAGTCTCAGCTAGTATCTCTATTACTATATTGTTGATATACAGTAGTCTAGTCTCAGTTAGTATCTCTATTACTATATTATTGATATACAGTAGTCTAATCTCAGTTAGTATCTCTATTACTATATTGTTGATATACGGTAGTCTAGTCTCAGCTAGTATCTCTATTACTATATTATTGATATACAGTAGTCTAATCTCAGTTAGTATCTCTATTACTATATTGTTGATATACGGTAGTCTAGTCTCAGTTAGTATCTCTATTACTATATTGTTGATATACAGTAGTCTAGTCTCAGTTAGTATCTCTATTACTACGTATATTGTTGATATACAGTAGTCTAGTCTCAGCTAATATCTCTATTACTATATTGTTGATATACAGTAGTCTAGTCTCAGCTAGTATCTCTATTACTATATTGTTGATATACAGTAGTCTAGTCTCAGTTAGTATCTCTATTACTATATTGTTGATGTACACTAGTCTAGTCTCAGCTAGTACAGTGCACCCTCGAGATACGATTACCCTGATATACGATTTTTTCACCTTACGAAGTCAAATATTGTGATATCTTCACCTCGCTATATGAATTTTATTTCACCATACGAATTTGAATAAAGTTTTGCCCGAGTTAAAGTTTGGCCGTCGGTGTGCTCATAACACACGTCGAAATAAAAAATACACCGAAATATAGTTTGCCGAAAACATTCTTAGAACGTTTAGAAGAGACACGATGATCGACTTCTCTCATGTCCGCATGGAAAATTTCGTGTAAAACACACAAGCGAGAGCAAATATTCATTTATAGCGTTATTATAGCTTTTACTATAAACTTTCAAGTCAGCATACGTATATAACTACAACTATCTACATTTAATTCGTTATCTATGGAATCTGAGACCGATACAAACGTTACAAAACGAAGGAAAAATGATTTGTATGTCAACAAAGTTGGATGTCGTAAATAAGAAGAAGGGACCCATATTATTAACATTGTCAAGGAATATGATCGCAACCAATCAGCATTTGCAATTATTATTAAAATAAGAACTCCATTAAAGCAAGCACAAGAAAGAGCTTCCGACTGAAGATTTGAATGAGCTAGGTCATGCACGCGATCAGTATTCAAAAGGAGCAACCATTTTGTAAAGGCGAGGATGTAGAAGATACAAAAAATCCCACATTCGCAGAAATGTTTCAAGTGTTTAATTTACTGATGTGGACTGGTACATTAAAACAATGCATGTATAATATATATTATTTATCTCTTGTGTGGCATGTTTTTCATATTTTATTCATTTTGTTTCCTTTTGATTTTATGTTATATTTTCTTGTTTAACCATGTCTTTGCTTTTAGACTTGTTATCTTCTACGTGAATACAATTCATCGTATGTATGTATGTAACTCATATAACTAGCTACTCAAGATAGTTGACGCATCCACATTACTTTCTGAAATTTGCTAAAGCCCTGTCCCCCATAGGGTATAAATACGTACAAACTTTGTATGTATGGTTACATTGATTCTTGTGCACATTTCATACAAGACAAACTACTGTACCATATTCTTTGGATCCTTTTACAAGCGCTAGCTAGCAATTTTCTGCATTGCACCATCAATTTTTTCGTAGAAAAATTGGACAGGAATGGACAACTTCTTTTAGTGTGCTAAAAAATTCCAATTCATTACGTTTGAAATTTATTTTCAAGTGTACAGCACCATAATTAGCATTGATACGTTTTTGCCTCTTCTCTGTTTTACCCGCTACATGTACCAGCTACGTTACTCCAAAGGTATGTACGTCCAGTATAGAAAATATAATTTTATTTTTCTTTTCGGTAGCCATTAAATGGTCAAGTGTGCGAGAGGCCGCTTTCTATAACTGCATCGCTCGGCCTTATTGATTTAGGTTGAAAAAGGTTTCAACCAGATAGGCTTAAGTTTATAGCGAAAGTGATGATAGGAACTGCTGAAGGATAAAATTTCGTAATAAATAGTTGAAATTCAGTAAAATAGTTCAAAATACATACTAAAACTTAGTTTTAAGTGTAGGCTTAGCAAGCTAAACTTACTTGAAGTGAATTCAAAGTTTATGTTATGCGTACCTTTTGAAGGCAAGAACTCCTTACCGTTTGTTCTACATTTGGTACGCACATTATAATTTTGCGTGTTATTGCAGATCATAACCATTAAAATACACTAAATACAATACAGTTACTGTAGGTAACTATAATTACTAAAGTTAACATACTATTTTGTTGCTAATTGTCAATATGTACACATTTTTATAAACAAAATTGACGATTTTTACCAGGGAGGGTTTGCATTGTATAATTACAATGGTCTTTATACCCCGATATACGAATCTTTCACCATACGATGCCAACTCTGGAACAAATTAACATCGTATCTCGAGGGTGCACTGTATCTCTATTACTATATTGTTGATATACAGTAGTCTAGTCTCAGTTAGTATCTCTATTTCTATATTGTTGATATACAATAGTCTAGTCTCAGCTAGTATCTCTATTACTACATGTGTATTGTTGACAGGTAATGTATTCTACTCATGTCTTTGTCTCCTGCAGACACCACAGCAAATACTCTACAACAATAGAACCCTTTATGCACCAAGATCAGAAGCCTCTGGTATCGCCACCTGGTTTCATCTTCACCAACTACAGTGGCTTGGTTTTAACTATCATCGTGATAAAGACAATATGACTGCAATACGGCAACACATAGATTGGGTTGTTCCAAAGTGAGTCCGACATTGGGGCTGTGTAATGCCCTCAAAGATGATCTTGCACAAAATTTGTCTACCATTTGTGATTGTTTTTAATATTTTAGGTGATCTGACTGCCAGGAAATTGAGTGGATAGGCTGTAATATCACTGAATTTTTGTGTTTTTTTTTATAAATTAATTTTATTTGGTAAGGAGTTATTTATTTAACCTACACATTTATTAATTTTAAAAAGTTATTTGTTTAAAAATATCGGCAGAAAAATGCAGTATTATTTTTGTGATGACGGTTTGCAGTTTTGATCGATTGATCAGTCGGCCAATGAGCAAACATTTTAATATAACATCCTGACTACTCGTTCAGCTTGTAGAATGTGGAATAAGGAGTAAAATGGAAGTTGTTTACTCCTCACAACTCCTCATTTGAAAATCTTGTTCTCTTTATTATAAATGTGTCTGTGGTCTAACTTGAAAAATCGGCTAGGTTTGACATGAACGTCTCTGCACTATAATCTATGTTCTATAATATACATGTAGATGTTCTATAATATACTTGTTCTATAATATATATGTTCTATAATACATGTGTTCTATAATATATATGTTCTTTAATATATGTGTTCTATAATATAGATGTTCTATAATATATATGTTCTATAGATATATATGTTCTATAATATATGTATTTTATAATATATATGTTCTATAATATATGTATTTTATAATATATATGTTCTATAATATATGTATTTTATAATATATATGTTCTATAATATATGTATTTTATAATATATATGTTCTATAATATATGTATTTTATAATATATATGTTCTATAATATATGTATTTTATAATATATATGTTCTATAATATATGTATTTTATAATATATATGTTCTATAATATATGTATTTTATAATATATATGTTCTATAATATATGTATTTTATAATATATATGTTCTATAATATATGTATTTTATAATGTGTTTTCGAAAATTTAAGTTGAAAAAGAGAACTCTAAACTCTGCGAGTTAAGTAGATTAAAATTAGAGGATTTTTGACTAAAAATTTTTCGCGGCATGTGCGATGTTGTTTCACACCTGGCGCTCATCAGGCTGTGACTGATGGAAAATGACATTGTTGCTGCCGCGAGAAAATTTTAGTCAAAAATCATCTAGCCTCATGTCCTATAATACATATGGATTTTGTGGAACAACGCATCAGCGTAAAATAAACCTTTATCATCATTTCGCCAGAGTTAGCTTGTTGTTATGGAGCTGTTAGAGGTATACTTTTTATAGGAATGTTGCGTCATTGCTAGAATCTATCAACACAGAACATTTCAGCAATTATAACAATTCCAGTTTATTCATTTACAGAATAGATGTGGTCATGCTCAATGAGCAGTATGATGCTTCCTTAATCATTCTACGTCGAAGGTTTGGATGGAGCTATACAGACATTTTTTACAGCAAATACATAATCACCAATTCTAAGGTAACACAGTTATCTGTGAATGCCACCAAAAAATTGTTATCACCCGAAGTAAATTTGGGTGAAAAAATATTATATGACCGGCTCAATGAAACTTGGTGGAGTCAATCAGAGCTGGAAGAAGACAACTTCTGGGAAGAGGTGAGACATTTATTATTCCAGTAGGTAGGTCTAATTCGGCTTTTTGTAATTGAAACGCGTATTCAAACTAATTTCCTTATTGGCCTGTAAGTTGAAGTCCTTTTCGCTGACAGTGCAAGCTAAATAAGTTATTTGCAGCAGGCCACAACTCAAATTTGTGTTTTGAAAAGATTTTTGTTAGTAGTTCAAGTAAACACTGGGGCACTATATATATTAATTATATTAAAAATGTTGTTTGTTAGCCAAAATATCTAAAAATTGATCTATCAAAATCCTTATTCATGGGAGCAGAGTATACCTTCATAGGTTGTAAAGGAGCCTTTCAAATTTAGCTTGTTTTTATGGACATCTTTTCGATTCACAACATGCCTAAAGGAATCCACTAATATTTCTGCCCTGAAGATAGATGCGCAAACAGACTGCTAGAGTTTATAATTGAGGCCACCACGGAAGGCCTCACATGTGCCTCAGAATGAGTAGCCAAGAAATCTTCGACATCCCACATTTCCCTATGTCATGTTGTGGCCTTAACTAGCAAACTTTTGTTTCAAGCACCGGGTTGTCATGCTACAAGTATATTGCTGGAAACTGAAGGAACATGATAGTGTTGCTATAACTGTAATTTTGAAATATTGCCAGTCATCCTTTGGCCTACGGGTACACGAGCCAATAAAATCTAACTTGTGTGTACATGTGTGAATAACCTTTAATTTTTCATGTTAGCCTTTTAAAAAATATTCTGAATGACCAGCCATTTTGTCAGATTATTGGCCCATGTGCACAAGTTAAAGGTTATTCACACATGTACACACAAGTTAGATATTATTGGCTCGTGTACCCGTAGGCCAAAGGATGACTGGCAATATTTCAAAATTACAGTTATAGCAACGCTATCATTTTTCTTCAGTTTCCAGCAATATACTTGTAGCATGACAACCCATTGCTTGAAACAAAAGTTTGCTAGTTAAGGCCACAACATGGACATACGGAAACTAATATCTCAGGGCTGAGATATTAGTGGGTTTCTCTAGACATACTGCGTATCGAAAAATTGTCTATAAAAACAAGCTATATTTGAAAGTTTGGTTTAAAACCTCTGAATGCATACTCTGCTCCCATGATAAGGATTTTGATAGATTAAATTTTTGATACGTTGGCTAACAAACAATTTTAATATATTTATAGAACATGAACTTTATTTACCAGCACTGCGTGGAACTAGTAAGGCCATAGAAATTATGATAAAATGATAACGGTGATTGCTGTCAAAGAAGGAAGGAATAAAATGATTTGCTCATCAGAATAGTGTGGCAGTGCATATCAAATGTGTCACTCAATCTTGTACAGTGATGCCTGGAGGACTGCGAGTAGGGATATGGCAGCTTAAATGATGTTGTGAAGTATGTGTGACCTTGAGCCTATATTTTGCATGTCAGCTCCAGATTTTATAGTGATGCAGTTGCTTGCTGTTTGAACTTTGAAAAATTTTGTGATTTTTCTGGACAATGTGTCAAGAGACTTTGGTACACCATTGTCAGGTTATTCGATTGTTTTTAGGTTGACCACTTTAGTAGTCTCAACTCGGATGTCTCCGCAAGGCTGTGTCAGCAGGTGTTCAGTAGCAAACGAGAAGTAACAATTTCAAGTAGCCAATGGCATGAAGCCCTAAACCTCACCTTTGATACCTGCCATAATCTGCTCAAACTCAAATATATTCCCATGATGGAAGACTTAGGCTCCTACGCCTTAGGAAATCGCTACAAATACCATGAGCGCTTTTCATAAAGCACATTCCACATTATTATTATTTTTTCAGTATGTTATCTACACAGGAGTATTTGTGCCTTGCGATCTAGCAAGAAGCTATTAAGATTTGGCGATCTTTCTTGTGAAATTTGTGGTGTCTGACTACACTGAACCTTTACTTGTTATTAGCTGGCAGGTGATATACAAAAAAGATTTGTAAACATTGTTATTATGTATTGTCATTCAATCTTATAAGCCTGTCATCAAAAATAGTACTACAAAGCCAAATATTATATAAAATTATTGTTAAATGGCCAACACCTTGTGCTTGATTCTTACATCCCGATAAAACATGCCAGCAAGTTTTACAGCAGCAGTCAGAAAGAAAACAAGATGTTAGTCCAAGGTATACAGCAACAAATATAATGACTACAGAATATTATAGATACTAATATGTAGATAATTGTTGGTTTTACTTTCGACATGAAAATAGGCATTATGGCAAACTCATAACTTTTACAGATTACTTTGTTTGCCTGCTCACATAGAACATCAATTGATTTTAGAAAAACATCTCGAAACTAATGATAAAAGTATATAAAACCTGTGTTTTTTAACACAAAATATCGTTTATTCATGCACTTTAAAAACTGATACACAAATGTAACTTGCCTGATCATCTATGAAGGTGCAAGGTCGGATTAAGGCATTACTTTTCAACCATTGTGTAGTTGGTCTCCAAAATAAATATGATAAGATGCATCAGGCAGGAATGTTGACGAAGTTTTCAAAAATACCGATGTTAAGTTGAATCGTTAAACTACACACTCTCTAATTTTGCACAGGCAAAAGTGTACGCCATAAAAGTTGTAATAAACTGTGACACTGCAGACCACATACTGCAAAACTAATAACGCATTTGGAACGCAATCTTCAAACTGGAAGGATTAAATAAAGATATAGTTGTCTGATTGCCGCAGGCGATGGACTTGCCACCAAAGCTGACAGCATGCCAGAGAAACCTTCACACACCGCTTTTCTCATTGCTTGCTCAGTAGTTATATCTGTCACCCAATGCATAAGATCCAAGGTTCTTCATCATTATTGCATAGTTTTTTTCCAGTAATTGAGAGCAAATCTCTACAGTGAGCTCTTCTGGCGGACACCATTTGTTGGGTGGAATCGGATAAGTCTTTTTAGTCTGGAGAACTTGTGGGCATAGAGCTTGCGAAGTTTTTAGGTTGACATCACTAAAGAACTTCACCTATAACACCAAGAGGTAAAGTGGGAATGAAGGTTCTTACCAGGTGAGCTCGTGAGCTATGTTATGTTAGTAAACTTAACAAACATTTTTTCATCGTATATTAATAACTAAGAAGTAACAAACATTTCTATAAGATCTGGATTGAAAAACCTTTATAATAAAAGCACTCCTTTATCGATCCTGAGTATAGATGCTTCTGGATTTTCAAGGTGTACTCTAGAGGGGACAAAAGTGACAAAATATTACAAAAAACATCTTTCAAAAAATGAGTTATCCAATAAGCATTTGTTGACGGCTTGGCTAAACAGCAACGACATGCATCGTTGTGTAGATGTACTCTAGATCTTTGCTGTGGACACAAATACGCCGATGCTACCACACGATTCGTTGTGTAGACACAGATTGACCAATGAGAATGGGCAGCTGTTGTGTGAAGGCCTTGTAGAGTAGAGATGCCCCGACTCTAATTGCACCACCCGATTCGATATACCGATTCTTATTGAAAAATAATCCGATTCAGATTCTTTTGTGTTGCATAGATTATTGGTAATTGTATTATGCAAATATAATGCAAAAATATAAATATTGATGTATTTATTTGTTTGTATTTATGAAAAAAAGATATACATGTATATATATTCACATACTGACATACCATGCATCTAATAACAAACCAGTCCATGTTTCTTGAAATATGTCATTAATAATGGTAACTACTGTTAGTGGTACAGCTTTCTCTGTGATAATGAAGTCTTTCTTCTGCTGCTAAACGAAATGCTGCGCCTGTACAAGTTTAGAGCAAATAAATGCGTCTTTTAATTACTGTTAGTGATTCAATTATCTCAATGAGACGTCTTTATCTTCTATCACTATCGATGTAGCCAGTCGTACTGAAGGACTCGCTTGCCGCAGACTATGGAGGACAGGCTAAACACCGATAAGCCACTGAGGTTATTTTATGCGATGCAAACGATACATTATATCGTCATGATCAAGAGAGAGAGAGATAACTTTATGCATCGATTGCTCAAATTACATTCGCAATGCTAGTAAATAGAAACATTACACCGCATTCTTGTTTCTCATTATGGTTCTATTGTTCGTGATTGGCTGCAATAAATCATATCGCTGTAATTGGGAAATACCGCACTTTGTGATTACGTCCTGACTAAAGCCAAAATATTGCTCAGCTGTGTGGATGTTTATTAGGCTATAGACATGAAATAGATTGTGTGATAGGTCCGGAATTCATTAGGTAAAAGCAAGGAACTCGCAGCTGATGATTTTTTATTAAAGTAGCAGACTAAAATACAGGTTTCCGCTAAATAGCTGATATGTAAAAAGCATCTGAAGTTTCCGATTTTTTAAGAAAAGATCGGCCGATACCGATTCAGATACTTACACCCATATCGGCACCAATACCGATATCAAAATCGGGGCAACTCTATTGTAGAGCTTGCTGGACGTTTTATTACTGCTGCTGAACTATTGTCAGCATAGTCGTTATCGAGTAAGAATCATCAACAACACGTAATAACGATAACATTTGTGCTGCTATTTGCATGGCTATATTTAGCTCAAGGAAAAACACTCCATGATGATGATGAAAACAATCAGAACCACAAACACTTTACAGTTGCAACATACGAAAATACAACATTATAAAAACTGGGTTTCAACATGTTTAATGGCTAAAAGAATTACCTGAAAAGTTTTATGAACAATTACGCTTTATATTAATGGCTTTCTTGTACCTGTTGTAGGTGGGAATAGTTTTTGTCCATATTTAATAGTTATTTGTGTGAAGCCCATTTCTCATCATTTCAAAATGATTTTTTAATAAAGTTAGCTCGCATTGGAAATGAATAAAATGGAATTGAGATCATTATTATGTCAGTCAATCACAGATGCGTCAGTTTTATCTCTACTAATGTAGACCATCATGTTCATTTCAACATGACGAGTCAACAAGGCATAGCCAACACGTCGCCAATGCCTTGGCTATGCAAAATGCAGTGTTTTTCAACATTTGTAGCCAGGCCATTACTACTAAAGATATCCATAAATTTGAAGCTATCCTTTACCTGCTATTTTTGAACCAGTTAAAACATATGTGTATTACCACACGCTGAATTCATTAGTTATGGAACTAAAGTTAGATTATCACAGCCTAAAAACATTAAAATCTTTGTAATGATTTCAAGCCACGATTTTTACTGATGCGTCGCACTTATGCTCTGTCAACGAGCACTGCATAAATAGGTTATCACGATCAAAGAAACAACTACTGGAATTCTCAGGGCTATGCTGTTGAAATCTGAATGCTTCGCAGTACCCGGACTGCATGCCCCTAAGCATAAGGAATCGGACTGCACCTGTATCAGGTCACGCTAGTTATTTTGTGTCGCCTTTTTCTACAAATTAGTCTATAGGCAAGCCTTCTCACGTGATAGAATTGAGAAAATAACTCCTAATTTTAATGTAGTCAGGTGTTATTAGAGTTGGACTAGTTTTTAATGACATTTTAATTTTATTCTTTCTTCCTCTCAAATTTTCAAAATTTTCCAGATACCGAAAGATTGAAGCACATGAGAAAGAAAAGTGATAATTGTCACCACTCTTGCAATGAACACTCTCTGTTAAGCTCTCACACACTGGAAGCTTTAAACAAACATGATATCTTGTGTCATTGACATTTATACAAATTAGTGTTTACTGTGATGCTTATGACAAAAATTATGAATTTTCCGTATTCATTTATCACAATGGCATTGTTAATACTGTTTTTATTCTGAATGTCGGTAAATTATTTTCTAACTTTTCCCACGACTTAACTACTTTATTTCGCTGTATTTATACTTTATTATAAAACATACCGACAATCAGCCGGCCATTCCCGCCAAAGTGACAGGCATACGTATCAAGCACTCCTAATACGTGCGCATACACTAATATTCGATGCTAATGCCAACCAGTGTCAATGCCCACGGATCCACTCAGTATTATTTTTGTATGAAACAGCCACTGAGACTCCTGCTACTGGATATATCAAACAGAGCAATCCTCATCTTTCGCCATTAATGGGGATTGCGAACCCCACGATAAATAAAAATCCGCGAAATAGAAACTAATGTTTTAAAGTATACATACGATATATAATGTATATATATTATACATATATATCATATATGTATGATATATATGTATGATATGCTCATATATATACATAGTAGATATATGAGCCAAAACTTTAGTGCAAGAACACTTTGACTGCTTTCCAAACATATCATATTCATTTTCTACATAATACGTAAGTAATTTGAATTTATTATGATTGAATTTTATTTTATATATCAACTTCAGTTCCAGAGAATGGACTTGCGTAGTAAAGGTGCAATTTGGACTTCACCTGGTATGAACAATCGTACTTGCGATTAACTGGGCTCATTGTGAGAAGGAAGGCAAATGTTTTTAATTTAAGATACTCATGTATTTTATATATGTATATTAATGTATTTAAATGGTTTTTATGTACGTTTTAATTGAATTTTCTTAATTTTTCAACGAATATTGTTTAGCCGTGAAGGAATGAAACCGTGAAAAGTGAGCCGTGAACTAGCAAGGTTCTACTGAAAACCTGGATTTAATAAGACTTTGTGGAAGACAATAACTACTGTTTAATAGTACAAAACAGTCTCTAAACTTAGCTTATTTACCTCCTCCCAAAAGTCCTCCTCTTTTATCTCTGGTTGACTCCACCATGTCTGATTGAGTGTGTCATATAAGATCTTGTCACCCAAGTTCACCTGTGGTGACAGGAGTTTGGCTCGCGCTCGTTCACTGAGTTCCACACCACCAGAATTAGTGATAATATACCTCCGATAGAAAAGATCTGTGTACGACCAGCCAAACCGCCTCCGGAAAAGAATGAGTGACGCATCGTACTGCTCATGGATCATGATCACATCTATCCTAGAGGAAATGAATGTTAAAGGTCATAGACCGTGATCCTACTATACATGTAGCTTTAGATAATAATAAGAATAAAAATTATACAATGAAAATATTACGATTGATTAGGCCTACCAGACTAGTGCTAAAAGGACCAGCTAGTGAACAAGGGTCAACTAAAGGTCAACTAGTAAAAACAACTAAACGACGTGAGATTGTCAGAATCATCACACCAACAACCAACTAATAATCATTTAAACTAGTCAATGCTATGCGAGCTTTAATCAATAGGTTATTTTTATTTCAACGAAGCAAAAATCAAAACCAGATACAATAGACGTTTCTATAACGTAAGTATTTTGTGTAAATTCCACTTAACAAAGAGTTTAGGTAAAGTTTTTGCGTCGCATTATGTAAGAAATTCCATATAACGTGTGGTAAGTCAGTGCAAATGGTCAAAACCGATTTCAGTAATGTGAGTCACGTAGTTGTCTCTCTTGCCAAGAAAGAGACAACTATAGGACAACTCTCATGCCTTCCTCTCGTGGGAGAGAAAATGATGTGTGGTGGTATTTTTTATATACACTTTTTTACTTTATTTCTGATATATAGGCTACTAGATGAATGCCTGGCATAAACAAGAGTTTTTTTTCTATTTGCAGCAAAGACCTTGTTGTGAAAAGAAAAGAGGAAAAATCAATTTACATGGAAATTGAAGGGATGACGTGAAAAAATCACGTGAAATTGTTGTATTAAATTATGACGTTACGTTTAAATTTTTCATTTTGAAAGACCGAGGAGATGAGTTTGGAAAGATCTTAGAACGGGTAATGAATCTACATGTATTTCACTGCTCGTATAATGTAAAATCCCTTTAGCGTAAACGTTCTCGGAATGGCTTCTTTACGCTGTAGAGGCGGCTACTGTATTAGGAAACCAGAAAGTTCTTGCGATATACTGCGATCATCTCAAATTAAATTTACCCTATGTTAAAAACTACCTGATCAGAATTTTCAAATTAATGTGTTGATTAGTTTATTTTTAGTCTCACTTCCCCTTTACTGGTTCACGCGTTACAACACTTTTAAAGTACCCCAATATTACCAAACTCAAAAGAAAATGTATGACAATACTAAATCAATAAACAATAAATCACAAATACCACAACCAGGTTGCAGATGCTAACAAGAGAATTCAAAAGACACTGACTGTGGCAAAATCATGTTACATTAATTAGGTAAAAATAGAGCAATGGAAATAAATTACGCATTCGCGAAGATCGATAGAAAGATCAATGGCGGATACAAAATGTTGCTCTTGGAAGAAAGTCAGTATATAACTATCAATTCAAGTTACCAAAAACTAGTCACATTGTCGTAAAGCTTTAAATACGATGATTAAAAATTTTAGCTAATGAAACAAAATAAATGATAAAACTAAAAAATAAACAGCACATTTATGAGATTCAATAACGAATGCTGTCAACCTCAACACAGTTTTGACAATGTCACTACAGTTACTACTTGAGCACACCTCAAAGCTATGAGTTAGACATAAAGGAACTGATTGAAGCAGGTTGATCATATGCTAACTGATGAATATTTCAGCCTTATGATTCATCTTTATGATCTATTAGAAGCTCAACGTAATTTTGTTCAAAAACTGGCTAAAATGACACCCATTCCTCACTTAACTTAGGTTATGAAATAGTAGACTATGCGGTGTGCACCATATGTAGGTTTTTAGATTATTGCAAAGTAACCTCTGAGAAAGATGCCGCTTAGCCAACTTACTGCTTATTTAGCCAATGAACATATTCAGTTATGGCGGTCATGTTGCCCTTGAGACTATAGTCAAAACCAAGCCACTGGAGCTGAGCGAGATGGAACCAAGAACGGAGGCCTGTCGGCCCACCATTTTGATCATTTCTGGCAAAGTAGAGCCACTTGTTATTCGAAAGCACCTGCTCTGTTGACTACAAAAAGAAACATTTGTCCTCTAGGAGCAGCTTCGATTTTAGCAGATGACAAAACTCATGCAAGCAATCTTATGGATGAGTCATACTTACACTCCCTCCAACTTGGTATCTGTAGTACTTGGTTGCAGACTTGAACCATGAAACGGGCTCCCGTACCATCACCACAAACTTATATCCCGCCCTCACGTATTTGTCTACCATGTTTTTTTTATAAAGAGCGTGATTGATCAGCACATCCGCTTGAGGCACATTTTTAGGCCCGATATCCCAGGCTGCAAAAAATGCTGCTCTGTACTATGGTTACATACATGTATAGTGTACAGAATGTAAGCCCACAGTCAAAGCTCATCCAATGTTGTTTTAGTTAGTAAGTTTATTATATTTTCTATTTGTCAACTACATTGGAGCGTTAACAAAACATGAGTTCTATCCTCTACTCTCTGAACCTTGTGTGAAAAGCCCTTCCTTCAATAAAAATGGTGACAAATTTTTACTCCTGCTTATGAACAAAACTTGTTACCTAACGTCCATTTTGGAAACATGTTTATGTTTTTTTCAATAAACATTCAGGAACTTTGTTCTGAAGCAACAGAACTAAGCAAGGTGAACTGAACACACCATATCTCTCCCAAAGATAGGTTTGAGGCCCTGAAAATACAAGTTTCACTTTTTCAAAATTGACTTTCAGTTTCTTGAAAGTTATGTTCTACCAATCTGATCTGAACATCTGATGGGTATAGTATATTTATGTAAATAACAGATTTCTACAGCTGTTGGTGGCTTATTCAATGCCAAACTTTATTTGTAATTAGTTTAACAGGTTTGAAGTGAAATTTTTACCAAGCAGCCAATGATCAATTTATAAATATCATTATTATTATTACTATTTGGCACATAAAACCAGAACAAGGAGTAATACTTGTGGTACATGAAAGCCTCGAGAGCATCTTTGGCCTAGCGGTCTAGAACAGATTAGGGTTCAACTTCCAAAACAGGTCACTGCATGGTGGTGACAGTAATGACATACAACCTTAAATTTTTCTCTGTATCTGGAAATGTCTATAATGATTCGTGACAACATAACCTATGACCACTAGTAATTCTAAGGCATTAAGAATGTTATCTGAATATTTATTTGAAAAACTAGTCTAAATTCGTGAGGCAAATTATAATCTTTGATCAGGAAATTCCCAGTTAAAACGAACATTTTTTTCTGACAATCAAACTTTTTAGTAGTAATATGATCTCCCCGCAAGCACCTCTCGTGTTAGCAAAATAGCAGAATAGCTTTTGTTGCTGACATTATAGTCGATTCAGATTCAGAATTAAATACTCAGACAATGAAAGTGACAGCACTGACTCTGATAGTAGTGAAAGTAATAGTTTTGTAAAGGTAAGGAATATTGTAGAGGATCGAATAGCTGCGTAGCGATTGTAGCTTCACATAGCTTTAGCAATGCACACATTGTATAGACACATAGAATTTTTGGTATAGCTCTGTTTGTTAACATGTTGACAGCATAAAATATATAACAAAAATGTCCTAGATAAGGTTTGAAATTGAAAAAAAATTGTATACATGTACATATCATGCAGACAAATCGGCAATTTTCAGTCAAATAGCTGGCAGTAGGCCGAAAGCTAATTTGTACATAGATGGCAGTGAAAGGGTTATGTGATGTCTAATTAAAATTAAATATGCATACATAATTTTGTAAACAAGTAAATAAATACCAAATGGAACATTCTGGTAGGGAGATAACTACAACTGATATGCTATCCAACTCAGAGATATGTCAGTATTTGGATTGACCTAGTCATTAGTGAAGGTCATTAGATTAGATCGACCTAGATCTTTTTTTAAGAATTGGGGGATCTTTACCTTAAAACCCATGACACTAGAGCCCCCACCCAGTTCTCTGTAATGGCTACAAAGTACAGTAACAGAAGCAATAGCTGTAAGAGGCATTCTAACCCTGCTTTAACAATCTCTTGATAAGTGATAAAATGACTAGTCATACTAATAATGAGAGATATACTGACCTACGCCTTTTGGCTTCTTCCAATCGATATGAACTCTCTTTCTCTGCATCAATATATTCAACTTATGCTTTATGACAAACCGGGAAAGAACGGCAAAGAAAGTGGATGATCCGGTCTTCTCTATTTTTGTGAAGACAAACTGAGAGACTGCAAGTATAACATAAGCACAGTGGTGATCATAATTATGGGATCACTTAAAATAAAGACATTTTTTGTTGTTAATTCATATATTGTTCCGTCAGTATTATGTGAATTATGACAATATGTTTATCAATGGAAAGCTCAGAATATACTGGACAAGGATATTATGTAAAACTAACTGATATTTGCATTATTATTTTGATTTTTGTACAATATGCCATTTTCAGCATAAAGAGGTACAAAAATCCAAAATAAATCTTTTTTTTCAATTTGTGGAAAACGCAACTTAATTTGACATAATTTTAGAACATAGCTCTTTAAAAGTTAATTGGTGGTGTTTTTAAGTTCCTTTAGAGTATTTCTATTATCCTAGTATTTAGTATGACACCATAAGCCTAGACTGACCTGATAGAACATAATGGGGGCCCAATAACAGATTTTGTTAATAGGGTGCACCTTGGGTGGTAGACAGAACGTCTAAACATTTTGCTTTTCAAATATGTAAAATATGTATGGTCTGAGATTATAGAGAAAGGGAGCTTATACGATAAATGAAAAATATTATTATGAAATTACCAGGCTCCGGTCCCATTATTATAATCACCACTATAACACTTATTAAACAAAGTTCATGCGAGTGTTGTTACAAAGACAATCATTCTTTAAGATAGTAACAGAGTCAGCAAATGCAATCCGTTGTTTTTCTTTTTGCATTTTTCTAAGCTGCTTTGGTGAAAATTTATTAACCAATTATATCAGGTTACAAGGTTATCTGCAAAGGGATTTTTATTGAATTCTATAAAATCTTTATAAGGAGCAAAGCAGGCTATTCGCTAGAATAGCAAAGAGGTCAATTGAAACTTTTAGGTGGCTCTTCTAGTTTTCAAAAACTAAACTAAACATGAGAACCTCATCATTCGGTTAGTTTTCATAAAACACAAACCATTTTGATAACTTTCAGTTTTTAATATTTTACATTGGCAATTCTTCCATAAAATTTATGTTGTCTTGATAGCATTGAATACAGAGTTGTTGAAACTACTATAAAAGGTCATGCATAACCTCAACTGTAACTGCAGTAAAAAATGCAGCCTTCTATAGATTCCATTTCATTTACCCCATTCTATTCAGATAATGCTGTTCCACATAAAACTCATAAATTAGAAGCAGGTTTTGATGACAAATAATTATATTCACTAAATTTTATCTAAATAACCAAGCCTTTATCCAAATATAAATAACAAATACCAACGGTCTGATAACTTCTAAATAATTTGCATTAAATTATCTCATTTTGTGTTCATATCCATCAACAATGGGCTTTTAAAGTGATTGAGCAGCAATCACTATGAAACAAATTAGCTTCTGAGCCAAAATGTAGGAAAGTAACATTATGCCATCTGCTCTGAAATTATGCTTAAAATCGGAAAGGCAAACCGAGGGTGATTTTAGCCTTATCATGTAACAAACGCATTAAGTCTATAATAGAAATATTTTATTGATTTTATTGATTTTATTGCATCATCACTAAATTATAATTACCGCGTCATAAATACCTACAATGCTTGTTTCGGACTAATGCGGACTGAATGTTCGAACAATGAAAAAGTCTGAACACTGAAAATCAACTGCTATACATTACCGTATATTAAACAGCCTGTATTGTGTCACATACATACTCCTAGGTTATAATATGGTACAATATACATATACAGTATACATGAGAGAGTAAAATATGGTTATACCTACAATAGGGTACAGTATAATATTAATAACAGTAATAATAACAAATGAAATATGGTACAATATACATATACAGTATACATGAGAGAGTAAAATATGGTTATACCTACAATAGGGTAGAGTATATTATTAATAACAGTAATAATAACACATGAAATATGGTACAATATACATATACAGTATACATGAGAGAGTAAAATATGGTTATACCTACAATAGGATACAGTATAATATTAATAACAGTAATAATAACACATGAAATATGGTACAATATGCATATACAGTATATCTTAGAGAGTAAAATATGGTTATACCTACAATAGGGTAGAGTATAATGTTAATAACAGTAATAATAACACATGAAATATGGTACAATATACATATACAGTATATATGAGAGAGTAAAATATGGTTATACCTACAATAGGGTACAGTATAATATTAATAACAGTAATAACAAACGACAATAACAGTACGACAATAACAGTACAACACTAAGGCAGGAAACTCGCTCGGGTTCTCGAGTCGTCTGTCGCAAACACCACCTATCGGCAAGGTTGTCATTATTTGAAGACAAGACGGCATTGGGCAATCGTCCGAACCATACACGCTGTCCGAACATATGAAAGTCCCTGTAGGTTAAAGATGTGATTGCGTCAAAAAAGTCGATCAAATGAAATTAAAACCAATTGAAGGCTAAAACATTAGCTACAATTTGATGTCATTTTTGTCTTTGTAGATTAACCCTGTCAAGAGATATAAGCGTTTGAATGAGGCCATCTTTTAAAACGGTCATATTCGAGGGGGTGCTTCATTCGTCACGTAACAAGTGATGCATGTGAAAAGAGTCCACGAGCAATAAATATAAGATCTCTTCTTTAGCCAATCATCAGCACGAAATTTTTATATAGGTCGCAATAAATGTAATCACTCATAAAACGCGTTGTCTGTGATTTCGAAGTTAGGGATTTTACTCTTCTATTAGATCGCATCGATATCTACTAAATTAATTAACATTGTTACTTTAATGAATTGATCGATACGTTTTATTGACGAACAACAGAATTGTAAAAATGCTTCCAGTTCCTGCGAAGGTGACTCCGAGTTTTTTGAGCATTAGGTGGTTAAAGTTTGGGGCAGACAGCTTATAGTTAGAGCTGACAGGCGTCACAGGCTGCAGAGGAAGATAGGAGAATGGACGTAAATTTATCTTTTACTTTGAGTCTTCTATATATATACTGTTGTGATTACATTCAGATTATATATTTCCCTGTTTGAGACTATAATGTAATTTCATGTGTGCGTGTGCGAGAAACGGATGCACAGTGAGTTCTTGACGGCTTCTTTTTAATCTATAGCATATAGCGATACAGTGGCTTAGATTGATGAAAATGCTAAAGGTAATAATTTTAGTACTCATGAATACATTTACTAATTAATTATAACTTTTTGCTATCACCAATCATCGTTTCATTTTTTTATCGTTTCACCTAGCTATAATATTTGCTTCAAATTTTCTTTGGCAGTTTTAGTTAGCTAGTAAATTGGATTTATGATTAGACTTTATGTTCACTTCTAACTTGTAGAAAGTGAGGAAAATCGATTGATCAATACACATCTTTAACTCCCTGAACCAAAGCTTCGAATCGTTGGCTTGGCGAGCTTATGCCTTTGTTAAACATTTATTCATTTTAAAATTACTCGTGCAATCTATCTAACTCCTAATTTGAAAGTTTTCAGTAGATACACGTTAGAACAACATACCTATGAATGACATATTTATTGCATTTGTTAAATTGATTACAGGATGTTTACGTGGTCCCACCGGCGAAGCAGCTTTGTCAGTGTGGAAACTGCCATAAATGGGAAAGAGAGACTTGAATGTGTGCTGCATAAACAATGATGTTTTGTTTTGAATTTGCTGCAGTAGATTAATTTGTCCTATTGTATGAGCTGAAACTATGAGAGTGGCCACAACTTGGATGGATATTTTTAATAAAATCTTCATGCCAAGATGAAATTTTTTTGGCTTGTAAAACTTATATAATAAAATAATATTGTTGAAGATAATGCAAAACATGATTTGCAGAACATTGAATACATCATAGTTTGCGGTATGGGTAGCGACAGAACTGTGCCTATACAAAGACATTCTACTTAGTTTGATTGACATAATTACCGTGGAACGGTCGAATTGGTAGTCGGTACAAGATGTTTATACAGCATTTAGAGGAAGCTAATATGACAAGTTTTTAATTTCCTCTATTTGAGGCGTTTGAGACATAATAATGTATCTGTAGCTCGATTTAAAATTTTATTCTAGCCAACATGAGCAAATACAAAATAAAATATATGCCAATAGAGCCGCGGAGGACTAGACTTTTATCGCAATAGCCGATGTAAATACGAGAGATGGGGGGCACGTTGTATCACTAGTTACATCATTTGGGGCAAGTCTGGGCATGTTTTTTGGTCTGAGCGTTTTTACCGCGATCAATTTTGTCGATTTTAATCTTCAAATATCTTGACAACGAGATCGCCTAACACAACAAACAACATCTCAACTGATAAACAAAAAAATCGTTCTTTTAAAATCAACTAAAATTTGATGCAATCACATCTTCTAGTCCGAAGAAGCAGAATTACCTGTATATCGCTGGCAGCTCAATGTAAAGAGAGGATGACTCCGAGTTTATGAATAGCACTAATGGAATACTTATCAATCACCGAACTCCACTATGGATATTTTTCACTATTTTGTCACAGGTTATTCTCTAGCCTATGTGTAGGAAATTAAAAAGTGCCATGACTCCTGATTATGCTTCCTGAAGGAAACTTACGAATGGCAACAAGTTTAGATGCTACCATCGAGGGATCCACATGGAAGTAGATTTCACAAGCAGATCAAAGAAGCAATTTAATGTTTACACCTTACCTGGTGATGCACTAATCTGTCGCAAGCTCGAGTAGTTGCCAAGCCTTTGTAAGACCGGAGCTATCGGAGTAGAGAGATTTTCTCCAGTTTGCAGTGGAGTTGCCTCATCTTGTACTTCCTTTATAACCTCATGAACTAGCGTTGTATTGTCTTCATCTGCTTTGATTGGTCTCTGGACTGAGTGGTTTGTCTGAGTATTTTTCACAGTTGAGTCATTGCCCCTTACGCTTTGATCATTTTCAAAGTGACGTTGGGCAGAAACTAGGACAACTTCCGTGGCTGGTGTGGATGCGAGAGGTTGGTTTGGTGTACGCTGAACAACAGCTCTACAAAAAAGAATGCTCACGTGGAGCGTGCACCCGAAAGCCTTTCCATAAAGTGTGTCACCATTACAGTAAACATTACATCAATGGGCAGTTTAGAATAGATTTGGATTAGATTAGAATAGATAGCAAGGAGGCAAATCAATGTCATCGCTTTCCATTAAAATAAAATCGTTATTTTTAACTAGAGTTACTTTAAAATATGTCCTGGGATTACAAAAAATGCTCTGCTGATCGTTCTTGCAATAGAAAATATTAAAGCTATAGAAAAACTATCAACTTAGAATTTTCTCTCCACAAAAAAAACTGGTCTGGCAGAACATAGATAGGCAGCAACTGCTAGGCTAGCTTGAAGGCTACAAACATCGACAAAATGTTGTGTAGCTAACACATTGGCGGCATCATCAATGCATTATTTCGAAGCGAATATGTTGACATACTTCAGCACAGTTAAAGCTGATGCATCTGTGATTGGCTGAAATAGTTTATTATAGTGATATCGATTCCACTTTACTTATTCCCAATGGAAGATAATTGCATTCAAGAAAGATTATAAGAATTGACTTGCGAAAGACAATGACTGAAAGGCTTCACACAAATAGCTATTTTTGTGGGGACAATGGAAAATATTACAGTTTTACTCCTGATAAATGCTGAATTGAAAGAAATCGGTCATCGTGTCTTTCACAGACGTTGTGAAAATGTTTTCGGCAAACAGAATTTTGGCGTCTTTATTATCTTAAGCGCACCGACTGCAAAATTTGAACTCCGGCAAAAATTTTGTTGAATTCGTATGGTGAAATAAAATTCATATGGCGAGGTGAAAAATTCATGATCAACTTCATAAAGAGAAAGAATACAATACAAATATTTTAATACAATGTTCCATAACAATGCTGAAGCATCCAACAAGGATGTCATGGCCTTCTCATGACTGAGGACAGTTCATATTGATCCCTATTTGTCAATACGATAATTCACTTAGTAGCATCGATGTACAGTATGTAGCCCATAGATATAATAAACATAGATATAATAATAAATGTTTTATTATATTTTTATAATAGTACAATAAAATATTATAAATAAATAATATTTATAATATATAAATAAGGGTTTATTATATCTATGGCGACAACAAATATCAACACTACTCGCCAGAGATGCATTTTGTCGGTGCGTGCAGCCGGGTCTTAAAGATTATGTTGCACAAAATTTTAGTAGCTTTTATCGATAAAATAAAAATCGATACAACTTGATCATTATCAAGTAGAAAAACATGTGTGAAATGACGGCACTAGTTGTGACCATTGATTTAGTTGATATCAGCTGTTGCATTCTAGTCGAAGCATTACGTATCTCTATTCTGTGTCTCTTTGCAACCGTAGACATTCACACTTTCACTTGATCTGAGCATTTTAACTGTGATCAAGTCTTGTTGATTTTAATCTTGAAACATCCTGGCAGTCAGATCACCTCAAACATCAAAAACGATCACAAATGATAGAAAAATACTGATATATTTTGATAGAATCTAAAATTTTGTGCACGTTCATCATTAACAAAGTAAAAATTGAATGCGAAATGAAAAACGAGAAGGAATCTGAGCTTGTGGAGCATCACATGAAGTATTAGAGAGCCACAGCCAATCAGAAGATGCAGAATCAAGACAATGTTATAACAATTGCTATTCATTGCGTCTTACCCTTCCCTCAAATGACTGGAGATATGCCGTGTATACACGACGGTTCAATGGTAAGCTTGCTGAAAGGGAGAACTGTATAAATATCATAAAACAAGTAGGTAAAAAGTTTAATGATTATTTTACTCGTCTGCACTCCATTCTAGTAATGCTAGCACGCTGACAGTCCTCTACGCTGGAAAAGATCATCATGTGTAGCCATTCCGTTCTCAATTATTCCACATACTGCAATTAGCCCGGTGGTGCAGTCGGTAGTGCGCCTGGCTGCATGCTCCAATACCTGAGTTCAATTCCCATACAATGCATTTTTTGCCTAATGCTAAAAGCATGACTCAAGACAGACGAATGGACACAGTTCTTATAGTAAATAGTACGCATACTAATGTTAATTTTATTTACATTAGCGACTGGAGGTACCCTGGCGTACACATCGACAAAGTTTAAACCTCTCCCATTTTGTATTTTGATTTAACGAATGAGATCAAAATCGAAAGTGCGATAGAACATATCTTTTTCTTAGCGATTGTCTCAAACTAAAAAGGCACCATCTTGACTATTATAACTGAGCAGTGCAACTATTATCAACCAAAGCCTATCACACAAAACTACCTCGAGTCTATAACTATTATTGTTAAAATGTTTTGTGATAATAAATACCCGAAGAAAAAGAAGGCTGTGGTGGTGACAAGGAAAACAACTATGAGCCGGAGCAGCCGCCCATAGTTGTTGTGTTTCATCTCTCAGATCCAACAAGGTCGATGTTCTACACCTTTCACTCCATCTACAGAAGCCATAGTAAGATTAGGGTTTATAAACATCATCAATGCATTGATTGCTTTAGGACAAGGTATATTGGAACTTGTTGGGTGAAACATTTTTTAGAATGCCAATTAGTATACCAAAAGGAACCAACTCTATCCAGTCGTACCTCGACATACGAGCCTAATGTGTTCTGGGACTGAGCTCGTATCTCAATGTTCCCGTATCTCAATGCAACGCTTCTATATATATATATATATATATATATATATATATATATATATATATATATATATATATATATGTATTTCTCAAAATATGTCATATGTTGTGTGTCTGCATTCCGGCTATAGATATATAGCCTGAGTTTACGATTAGAATGTTCTACTTTTATGATTCTATGATCTACTCAGGATATAGCTATAGCCCACGCTGATTATTTTACCGATGTGGCCACCCGTTACGACCCCCCTGCTAAGAAATATTTTTCGTAAGGTTCAATTACTATTTCTGGGGGTCAAGGCCAATTCTTCTTGCGTGTACAAATATTCTTTCACCGTTCGATCAGACAAAGTACGATATCTCACTTTTACATTTGTACCATGCAGTATCAAGAGGTACCAGTATCATCATATTCAAAGTTTTGATGGATATCTTCTGGTGGAACATTAACCCTTTTTAACCATTTCACTGCTGTAGACGCATTTATGTGTTTTCTATGGTCGACTGCCACAGGCGAATTTTTGCGACTCTTTCCAGCAGTTGCGTAGAAACTTAATTTTATTAATCGTTGACAACATAACCAACAATCTTTAGAACTTTTATAGTATTGACAGTGTTGTCCGAAGATTTTTCTATAAAATTAGCATAAAATAACGAAGCCGTTTTAAATTTTTTTGGGAATTTCCAACTTATAAACGAACATTTTTTGTGTAAGTTTTGTAAGGACCTCCCAAGTTAGAAAACAGATCATTATTTATGTTGATGACATTATAGCCAATTAACATTCAGATTTTTGTGATTACACAGATAATTAAAGTAGCAGCACTGACTCTGATGGTGATGAAAGTAAGTTTTGTAAGAGTAAGGAACTTGTGGAGGATCGTTCTAGCTCTGTAGATATCATAGCTTCACATAGCTTTCGCATTGCACAAAGTATAGATACATTCAATTTTTGGCATAGCACCAGTTGTTATTATGTTAGCAAAATAAAATATATAACAAAAGTGTTCTAGATAGATTTTGAAGTTGAAAATAGTTGAAAAAAATTGTATACGTATAATGAAGCAAAATCGGCAATTTTTGGTAAAATGGCTGGCGGTAGGCCGATTAAAATTTGTACATGGACAGTAGTGAAAGTGACGTACACACAATTCTATGCAAGAATTGCTATTATTAATTCTACATATTCAACCTTTTTATTTTGGTTTCTCAATTCGTAATAATTGCATAATTACCGAATCATCCTTTATTGTAATCGTAGCAAAACCGACCTGATTTAGCTATCACTTGCTAATTATTTCACATTTATACCCTACAGGATGAAAATATTCGTTGGTCATAAAAATTCGCGGTTTCGCGAACAGTCAATCCCGCGAATTATTAAATTCAGTGAATAATTAGTTCTATTTTTAATCACAAGAGAGAATAACTACTGCATCAAATTGAAAACTAGTCGCTAGCCTAGTTTTTAATGTAAATACTAAACGTAATTGAGTTCCAAAACATTTTTAAAATCATTGCCTGAGCTTTGAGCTAACACCATAAGCAATGCATCACATTTATTTACAAAATTATTCGAGGTTGTCACAAGATATGCAGAATGGCGTCATCGCGAAAATAGCCGCGAGGCAGAAGTACTAAACGTAGCCGAGTTCCAAAACTTCTTTAAAATCATCGCCAGGCTTCGAGCTTTATTGCCATTGCGTCAAACTTTACAAAATTATTCGGCATTTATTATTATTAACAAAGTTATTCGGCATGGCTTCAGCATAGTAAAAAAGCTCTCCTAGTCTTTTTACATTAGAATCAACTCCATCAATCTCTAATACCGAAGTCAAGGACGATCATGATTCTGATCTGGACATTATGGTATGTATTTTATTTGCAGTGCAGATACGTTTTTCCATAATCAACTGCATTAGTTAATTCTTTTGTTTAAAAACTGATCGCTTTCATCAAATACTTCAGCTATTGTTTTTGTACTTCCTCAAAACTCGTTAATATTTTTTCTTTTTTGTGTTTACTGCAGATTGAGAATGAAACAACCTACTCCGATTACGAAAACTAGAGACAAGTAGTAATATTCATCAAGGCAGGAATATTGGCAGAGAGGCAACCAGTCAACCTAGACCCCTTCATCGACAACAACTCCTTGATATCGCTGTAGTAAACATGATTAAATTATATATTTTATTTCATGTATAGATGTATTATAATTTATTACAAACTTGAGTGTACAAATAAAATATTTCAAATACAAATAAAATTTTACAAACGATGAATGGAGTAAATATAAACAGTTTAGTCCATATGGCAGTTGTCTAGCAATAAAATTAAACTGGTACTCTTGCTATGTGAATACTAGCGTGTAATGGTGCTTTCTGACTAGTTATTTTGGTAATAGCAGCTCTGTCGCTGTCACTGTCTTGGGTAGGCGTTGAAAGCGATTTTCTCGCTACTACATGGCTGGTAAGGAAGTTATCATCAGAACTCTCCTCGTGGCTTACTATTGCAAAGTTCTGCCGGTTGGCCAAAGATTTGTGCTCGTAAAGGTGTTTTTGTTCCTTTTTTAAAAACAGATAGGGTAAGTAGCTGCGGTCACTTCAACCTCAATTTCCAGACCTCCCTGAATGATTGGTGATCTTCTAAGAATGACATCTACCACCCTTGCAATCATTGTTCTTCGGTGTATGATGAAAAATCTCTCTCTCACACTAAAACAAATAATGAAGCAGTAGGGATGGAAAAAATTAGTATTGCGTTTTACCGAAGAACCAAAGTAAAATTCAACTAATTTAGTAAATGTAAAAAACTCATTACTTACCACAAGTTGTTGGCTTATCAAAGGCCTCCAAAGCGATGAATATTCGTGAAAACCTCTGGACGCAGCAAAAATTGTTTACTGTAGAATAGCATGATCGCCTCGCAGTTGTAAGCTAAATATAAACCGGAACACGCGGTGTGCGCATACGTAGGAATAACTATTACTAGCCGCAATAGATTTAACTTTTCCTAGAGAGTGGCAGTTTTCAGCCGCGAATAAATTCATCCGCGAATATGCATGAAAATACAATTTTCGCGAAATATAACTCCGCGAATAAATTCATCCTGTAAAGTATCTGAACCCTTTTACAGTTGTTTTATTTTTTGTAATTTATTTGGCCTGCACAAAAGTTTTTTCTCATGATATGAAGTTTTAAAGTTACGGATGTTTGACAAAGTTTGAAAACCTTTAGTTGTTTTAATTTTCTCTGTTAATTTATTTCAATACACAAAACACTTTTTTCTCATGGTATGAAGTTTGAAAGTTAGGATGGCAAATGTTGTTATATATTAAATACAAATTAATTTTCTGTCCAAAGACTTTTTTATTACACGGGCAACGCTGGGTGGTACAGTTTGTCTTATATAAAATAACTACATAAAAATTAATCCGTTCCCATACTACGAAAAACCACCTAAAACATGATATTACAATAGAAAAACATGTTTTAATTGTTGTAACTTACTATCTACACTCACAGAGTAACAAATACCTATTTAGTGGTTATGATCAGCAATAAAGTGTAATAATATTACTATGAACTGAGGAGTTCTTCTATGTGGAGACAGATGTAGTGGCTAATGGCGGAGGGAGAGAGAGACTTGACAACAACCTTAACATTAACATAAGCTTTGAGTTTAACTTAAATGAATTTAGCATACTAAACACACACTTGAAGCTAAGTTTTAATCTTTTACTAAAACTATTTTTAATTTTGTCTCCATATTAATTTTTTTTATTATCTGTTTCCGGCTTGGCGCTTTTAGCCTCACTTTTGCTTAACTTTAAGTTGAGCTTTTTAAAACATTTTCTCAAACTGACTCGACGAGAAAGACCAAGCGAGGCTGCTCTTAAAACGGCCTCTCACATACTTAGCTATTAAGTGGCCACTAAGAACCGGCTCAAATGCTCGTATCTGAAAGGGTTCTCGTATCTCAATGGAGATGATTTTCTCATATGTTGGGCATTTTCTCGAGGCATGACTGTATTAGAAAAATGTTTAATCTTGACAAGAGCAGCTCTATGTTGTTCACACAACTCCCTTAAAATTTAATAGCGGCCCACACCGTGTAAGATTTTGCTAACTAGTGGCATGGCCAGAGATGTACTAGTTGGGTTACCCTGAGCATCCTTGTAAAATCTGCCTCCCTTCCCTAGGAGACACTTGATATCTATGTGAGATTACCTCATAAAACTAGACTGGTTCAGAATTATGAACAAAAACCTTTATTCCAAGTTAGCAATTACTAAATGTGATCAACTAGGCCTACCCACCAGAGTGCTACTGTTTACTGTTATGAAACACATGGTAGACTGAGCACCACTGTTCACCGTTATGAAACGCATGGTAGACTAAGCACTTCTGTTTCACAAAACACGAGAATGACAGATCTTTGGTAAGAGCTCAGTAGAGCATGAATAATGTAGATGATACTAGGAATATGACATACGATGATGAGACTATGTAGGGAAGAGAAAGTCTAGATAAATACACAGCTCATATCGTACTTGTCATGTTTTACATTGAGAGAAGTATTGTTTATAGCCGATGACGGTATCAGATTATCACTGAGTGTCTCCATGCTTCGATTGAGTTCAGAGCTGCTTCCACTCCAAATAGTAGAAATGGTAATATTTGAACACATTCGAAGCCAATTTGCTTCGCCAAATTTGTGCAAAGGTGATTGCTGTGAATATTGGAAAGAGCAATATAGTGCAAGTCCAAATCGTTGAAATAGTAGGGAGCAAATTCATCGGCAGCATGCAACCCCAAACCCAATCAAACATAGGAATACGGTGTATAACAATGTAAATAACTGACTATAGCAATAAGCAAGGTCATATGAGGCAACTGAAGACGATACTTTTTACAGTAAGCATTAGTAAATAGCGTTAGGTGAAATACGGAGTTTTCCCTTCATTTAACCCTTTAGCGACCACGGGCTTACGGCTGGAAATTCCCCAGCGCACCAGAGCATTTACTATGGCGATTTGAGCCTTCGACACCACTGCGTAAAAACTGCATCAACTTTCATCAAAATTGTGGCAGTTACATAACTTAACATGCAGAGGAAAGCTGAGAAATGTCTCTACAAGCTGATGCTTCTTCTATGTAGATAGCTTGCAAATACTTAGCAATAAAAATCTCAATTTGCTGAAGCTACGAATTTTTTATTTTTGTACATCATTTTCAATCGTATTTTTCTAATTAATAAAAGTAAGTGACAATGTTGTATAAATAATACTTGCATGGATTCATATGTTCACAACAAATTACAAAAAAAACTGATCATCGAAGGGCATTGAACGTGGAGTTACGAGCTCCGATGTATAGCGGGAGCGCCACTTGAAATGCTCGAGACACCATGTCCATAAGCAGCGCAAGACAGTCACCCGACAAGGTTGCTCCAACTTTCGTGCAAATTGGCACAAAACTGCAAATGAAAATGCATCTGGAAGCTGAGACATTTTCCTGCAGAATGAGATTTTTTCCTCCACACAGCTTGCAAAAACTTTGCAGCTAGACATCTATATATGCGCAGTTACGGTTTTTTGCTCTGAATTTTAATGTATTTCTTGAGACTATAGATTTATATGTAACAATTTTGCATATAAAGTCATTGCACAGATTCATGTGTGCTGCAGCAACGATTAACTGGTTGTGTGCAAGAATTAAGTTGTGAGCCTATATTCACACATTTGGTGAAGCAGCAAAAGACAGGAAGCAACATTTATTATGAGCAGAAATAGCAAATCATGGACTGCTAGATTGCAGAACAATATGAGAACTGAACTCTTTGATTAGACTGCTGCTCTGAAGATGGCAGTGTGCAACAAATACAGCACACCAATGCACAACTAATACAATATATTAGCAAATGAATGTACAAAAGCTAGCAATACAAAGCAGTGAAGCATTTGCAGAAACTAAATAAAATACCATTTGTAAATAAATTTAGTTAGCATGGTAAGGATCAAAACATGACTCGCACGAAGATATTCCACCAGTGACTCCGCTGCCAGTGCATTCAGCTTGCTCATCGACGATGTATACAGACAACTGGTGCACATAGCCAGAGACAGCAACGGAAAGCAAATAACTTAATTCCAAATTTAGATCTGTTAGATGGAATATACGATTGAAGTTGAGCCATCCTTTCTATGCAAGCAAGCTTTCATCTACAGATATAAATTTATCAGACAGAAAAAACAGGATAGAACCAGTCACATGTCATGGCAAAAGCATTTTCTAACTTGAACAATTTTAAAATTCAAAAGTCAAAAATTGTCAATAAAGTGTAAACTTGCTTCTAATTTTCTTTCAATTTTTAAATTGATTAAGAATCAGAATAGATAATAAAGGAATGTGGACCAGTAAGGCAACAGAGTAGGCTTTTTGAGAATACCTATATGCAAAACTAAACAAACAACTCACCAAATATTTACCATCAACAGGCTCCGAAGCATCGCAATGTTTATAAGGCCATATTTATTCGTTTCATTAAATATAACATTTATAATGGCCGATGTTTAAAAAGCTTTGAATAATAAAAAACACTTACCTGTTTAAGAATTCAAACTTATACTCCTGCCAGGCTGTCATCAAAATGTAATTCTTTTGGTTTTAAATCAGCTCCTCTTTAGTATCTGTCATTATTCGACGTTTCAACGCCGGCCGTTTCTGTCTCACTTTCGCAATCCAATTCGTTCTGTTGATTTTTCTTTTCACTTTCATCGTCTTCCTCACATTTTTCTGCTCTAAAATCCTCTTCTTCACTTTCAAACCAGTCGATATCTTCCTGTAAACGAATCTTTTTAGCAGCGCTTCAAATATCGCGTCCGTTCATGATGATCAGCTTTCCATAAAAAACGTTCAACTTCTAACAACGTGTTCTTTTTGCAAATACGTATAAGAGACTAATTATAGCCTCAAAATAGTAGTATGATATCTCTTAAAACTCCTCAAATTATTAATTAAAAATTTTAGTGTCGTTTTTAAAATAATAAATGAATTCAAAAAATACCTATCGAAGACTCAGATCTGACGGGCATACACGGGTTTGGTGCGCTGAGACTGCGCTCTCATCACGTAAATTTACGGGAACGGTGTGTAAAAGGTTAAAATACTTGACAGGATACATCTACATTTATCTATTGAACTACACGTATTGCGTAATTTGAGTAACTATCTGGTAAGCTAGGAACATAAGCTAGTCTAAATCTTTACTATAGTAATAGCTGTGAAGCCAGCTTGACGTTACGAATAATAACATAACACGTAACGGCAAGCTGGCCATAAATATTTTATTTATAATATGCACCCTATTAATTCATAGTATGGGAAGGACAGCGTAGTGTATTGGGTTAGCTCGCCAGTGCGCAGAACGGAAGGTTGTGAGTTTAAATCTAGTGCGAAGAGGACTTTTCTTCCTAAAACTTTAGCGCTATAATTGTTATAAATGGTATAACTGGACAGACGAATAATAGACTAACACTGAGATTTATATAGATTATTGCATGTGCACTAAGGCCTCCATTCTTTATATTTAAACAGAACTGGCTCAACAAGATTCATTTGAAACTCCACTTATACCTGAGCATAGTTTGCGTATAAACTTTGCTGTTAGCCTGCTTTAGTCAAGATTGAAAAAGCGCCATTCATAAATGGTTTTTACCTAACACTATTTGTGCCTTTTTATTTTGACATAAATTTTAAAACATGGAATTTTATACTTCTTTTCATCTGTTCAGTTGATTAATAACTAGCAAAAAATGCTACCAACTTAAATTAAAAAAACAGCATTACCTTATTTTTTGGAACAATCCTTCGTTTTTTCGTGACGTCTTTCTATCGTTGTCTGCCATCTTTATGGACAGCTTTTATCGTTAAAAACACGAAGCTTCTGCAATTAATTATTGCAAACAATGCTTTTGTTTGAAACCTTTTTATTTTAGTATCAAAACAACACCGAAAAATACTATTAATCAAGAGAATGACGATCGTTTTCTACAAAGATGGCGGCTTTTTCGTGGACGAGCGCGTGTGCAAACAGGGTAATGACATCATAAAAAAATGATGGATAGAGCAGTGAGCAAACAGTTTGTGTACCATTTTCAGTAGTATCGGGTTTAACCAAATATATGAGTATCGTTATAATACATTCATAATACATAATACAACACAGTCGAACATAAACACTAGTTGTTCTATTTTCTATTTCATGTCACCAACATACTACATCCATCATCGTATGTTTCAGTTTATGGACTTTCTGTTATTACAAACTTCAATTCACTATCCCGACTCTTCTGCAATACTAATAGATTACCAACTTCTAAAACCGTTTTCAACTCGCTCAGTATTTCCTGATTTCTGTCTTCTCGTGTTCATTTTGGCATGTAATAAATAATATCATTTTGTTGATGATTAGTATTGATTACTATAAGGCTAATAAAAAGTTATACAGTATATACACACACACATACATACTTTTGATTCTCTGAACATGAAATTTTAAAACAAACGATGTACAATTTAAGGTTATATATTAAATAATAATTTCAGAATTAAATATTCATCTCATCATCGAAAATATGCGTAATTTTCTATGTATGGCATTCAAAGTTGCTCTTAGCATGGCAGTTTAGCAAGCGAAAGCGGAAAGTGATTAGTGAAAAAACTGCGAGGCATTCAAGTTATGAAAACAAAAAATAAAAATGGAATGAAGATAATTTACAGTTTATTACAGTCAATTATGCTGGAGTTCTTACTTCTATTGCCTACCTAAATGTGCACCATTTCTACCTACGCTTTCATTCACTTGTCTTCAAGATAAACGTAAAAATAATGTTATTTTTTATACTCTACTAGTACTCTAGCAGTCTAGTGTGTCCCGTGAGACCCTCAAGTTTGCTGATAAAGCACATAGAATAAGTATGTACACAACTATTCCAACGTGATAAAACGTGATCGATTTGCGCAGATAGTAGCGTGAATGGCTTGTAAGCTGAATACGTGGGTTCAAATCCAGTATGATGCAATCTTTTTTCACAACCTGCAATCACGGCTTCGTACAGACGGACAAACTGACATTATTATTTTCAAACGATTTGTTATTATTAAATTATAGTTATTATTTAATATTTGTCATTATTATTAATTTGTTATTATTATGCTCTTATTGTTTTTAAGGTTAGTTCATTACCAAGGCCACATCTCCTTTCACAGGTCTCTATGTTCCTTTTATTGATTATGGTTTTATTAATTAAATTGTTATATATACTTTGTGTAATGTACAAATATCATAAATACTGATATAAGTCAAGGAGAGGTGCGCTGTTCACAACTGCATTATTCCCTGCTACACATTAACTGCTACATTATAGACAGCTGATGCTAAGGCCACATAATATAACAAAAATATACGACAGACAAAAACACAAAACTAATTATAAAATGCATAAAGCAATACTACCAAACACTATCTAATTCTGTCACTCAAATTCACAACTCACAAGACTTCCAGACCTAAAAACTCCATCAGAATGACTACAACTGCAAACCAATTGAGTCTAGAGCATTTCCATTGTTTATGTTGCAGTCATCACTGGAAGGAATTTGTGTTGTGCTCTCATACTGAATGTTTCTTTGATGATCAAGATCGATTTTCACCATAATATTGATCACACTATTTGTTTTTAATAAGGGTTAGTTGAGTCAACTAAACATTTTACCACATGACGAAAACAGCAGCAATGTAAATATTAATCAAAGGCTACACATTCATAACTTATCATTCTTAACTTAACATGCTTAACTTAACGTTACACATTCTTAACTTATTTAATGAAAGATTACTGCTGTGTAGCGATTGTGGATGCCCTCGGTCTCTACTAATCCCATTCTCATTTAATACTTGAAGATTAATTTGCAAAAAACTTTAGTAGATTCTATCAGAAAGTATCAGCATTTTTCTATCATTTGTGATTGTTTTTCATGTTTGAAGCAATCTGACAGACAGGATGTTTATAGATTAGAATCGACAAAACATGGTCGCGATTAACACAATTAGTAGAAAAACATGTGCAAAAGGATGTCAATGATTGCTACCGCTGCTAAAGTTGATATTGGTTATTGTATTCAAGTTGCAATGTTAATCGTCACTATTCTGTCGGCCTCTTAGCAACTACAGACGTCATAATCGTACTTTCACTTCATCTAATCGTTTTAACCATCATCAATTTTTGTCGATTTTAATCTTAAAACATCTTGGCAGTCAAATTCAGATCACCTCAAATATCGGAAACAATCACAAATGATAGAAAATGCCGATACTTTTTAATAGTCTAAAGGTAGGGCCACACGAGACCAAATTCTCACGAAATCGGCGAAATTTGGACCAAACGATTCGTACGAATTGACATTTGGACGAATTCGTCCATCGTTGGTTGCGCACGATGAACGAATCCTGAATTGGACGAAATGTCAGAAATTCCCTCGAATCGTTGTTTGATTGGTCGGTTGAAAAAGGTTAGTTGAATGTTGAAGGTCGTTTTCTTTTGCGCATGTTTGTACTGAAGCAAATGATTGAAACGGAATCGGCTTCAATTTATCACCGCGTTCTGATTGGCTAGTTGAAAGTTAGTTTCGTACGAATCCGTGGTGGGGAAACTCCGTGTGGCAGGTCAGAAATTTCGTACGAATGGAATTTCCCAGATTAGTTGAAATTACACGGTACGTGTGGCCTTACCTTAAAAAAATCTTGTGCAAGTTCATGTTCAATGTTTGAAGGATGATTAGCCTCGTTGTTGACAGAGAGTAGAAGATAACTTCACGTTTACAGATAAGCATCAGCCCTAAATGATTACTAATTGAAGAAAACAGTTCAAATATTCATATCTTTCACACGCATTGAATATTGGAAACTAATTCCAATATTCACATTTTTCACATGTGTTGTTCTAGAGTACGCATAGAGAATACATACCCATCGTTAAGGCTGGTTTATACTAAGTCGCCATATGTCGACATTGTTCTCTCGGTGATTATTCATCGATTATGTGCGTCGTAACCCAAAGGCATCACTGAGGCGACATACATACTTTTGGAAAGATTGTAACTGTCAAACTTCTTCGATAGCTCGCAAAGCATCTACAGTCATACTTCGACTTACGAGCTTAATGCGTTCTGAGACTGAGCTTGTATGTCAATTTACTCGCATGTTGGTGCAATTTATTTATATATATAGAACAATTAAATATATCTTGATTGGTTTCCATAATCTAAAAAAATGCAAATAAAACACTCAAAACAAGATATTGTAACAGAAAAAACATGTTGGTTATTGTCCTAACTCACCACACGCTTTCAAAAAGAAACAAATAAAAAATAATGCAAGGAAATCTGATTACTTAAAATGTAAAATTAAATACATACAATAGCAGCTAACGCTAGCATTTGCCATGGAGGGAGATATAAGTTATCCTTCATTACAACAGTTGACTTTGATAAATTTGGCTTTTATTAAAGTCTTTAAAGATAAACTTAGAAGCAAACCTAAAAGCAAACTTTCATTTTCAACTTAACGTAGTTAAAATTTCTTCGGCGTTCCTAGTTTGAAGTTTCTCGCTAGTTAGCTAATTTTTCCTTTGTTTCGCTTTCACGACCAGCCGGCCGTTTTAAAATAAACCTATCTAAGGACCTTTGCTTTTGTCGCCCTTTCAACATGTTGCGATTAGGACTAACACGGGTGTCGTCACAAAGGGTTAATGGACGACCACTCGCCAACTTGTCCGAATGTCTATTTTTATAGTTTTGATAGATAGCACCGGCCTTTTCACATAGCATCGTTTCAGTTACGCTGTCACCGGGCAATTGTTTATCTTTTATCCAATGCCTGAGCAGTCTCTCCATCAGCAATCGTGAAGATCGCTGCGCCGCTTAGAAACTATGGTTAGTTCTTTTGCAAACTAAATGCTCTGAATATAATCCTTCTGTTTGATAATTGTGGATGTATTTCTGTCATATTGCTGGGCTAGCTTAATCACGCATACACATTTCGCATATTTTTCAATAATTTTCCGTTTAATATCAATTGTTATCATTTGCTTTTTCTTTGCATTATTATCTTTTATTTTACTGGCAAACTGTCGATCTACGCACAGTACTTTTAATTCACATAATTCTGCACTGAAAATCGCGCACAAAAAACACAGTACAAAAGTATAACCTGAGCAGTTGAAAAATACAGAGTGATGCTGTTCTCATAAAATACCTCCGGCATACTAGGCAACTGACTCACGTGCTCGTATCTCAAACATGGCTCGTATGTTAGTGCTAAAATTAGCTTAAAAGCTGGCTCGTATCTCAGGTTTCTCGTACGTTGGAGCACTCGTAAGTTGAAGTATTACTGTAGGACATCCTGTGCAATGTGTATCACTTCGGCGATGGTGATTAGCCGTTGCGTATTGCTCGGACCATATTCTCTTTCATGACATTTGCTGTGGTGCCGTGTTAATATATGCGTGGCACTGCAGCAACACGCGAATGTCCATTCAACAACTCCAAATCTGCTCCATGGAAACACACTGATATACTGGCCATTAGAGAACAAGTGAACTTTGATGTAGGCAGTCCCAGCGGTTCAGGGTTACAGAGAGGTCACAATATGACTCCAACGATTAGGATTTACAGTGTTACCTATATAATGTCAACCAGGTCATGTATTGATTGATTTTCTCATCAACTGTGTTGATGGCTGAACCTTGGCACGATTATGTTGTATAACTGTTACAGTCATACAAGGCGCGCTAGCCAAAAATTCCCACATGGCATGCTTGGCGTATTCAAGAACATGTTGTGGAATTCAATTGAAGGTAAAATCATTCACAGCACAAAAGAGCAGTCGCGCGTGAAGACCCGTTAGTAGTAGAAGTAGGTAAAGTACTTATACAACAACTGAGCCAAGGCGAGGTCAAGCAAAGGTCACGACCTGTAACACGCTTATTCTTTCAAAAGAAAAGAATCTGAACAGGCTTGAGCCTATGACAATTCCACCTGCTTCATATGTCATCGTAAATCATGTCATAAGCCTATGACTGCCCTATAATTCCACCTGCTTCTTATGTCATCATAAATCATGTCATCAGCTTATGACTGCCCTAGAATTCTACCTGTTTCATATGTCGCCCTAAATCATTTCATCTCACTCTAATCACTGTGAAACGCTACAAAGGCGGATAAAATGATATCCTTGCTAAAGCATTTCAACTGATTTCCTTCTGCATCAGATTCTGTTACTGATAATGACAAAAGAATGATCAAATTGGGAACCACCAAGTTACGTGACAACGACAACTTGCATCCACGCAGTTTCTGAGAAAAAACAAATAATGTTTATTTTATGAATCTGGTTTCAATCTGCAATGCTCGTGACAAGCTAACATATGTTTTTTTGTTCAAAACGCTGTTGAATTTGTGTAGAGTAAGATCATGACCAAAAACTGATAAGACTCATAACAAGTTAATTCACTCTTTTCCAAGAATGTGGATGTTTTCTTCCACAAGATTTAAACCTCATTCAATGCTTGAACATCCACAGAGCTACATCAGGCCTGGTTCTCACCTCACAGCAAGGAGCGGTGGTGGTGCAACAAGCGGGTGCAGAGAGCCGGCCGGCTAGCGAGAGTCGGTAGCAGTGTTTTTGCCGGCTGTAGCCGCCAGCAAAGCTCAGCAAGTTTGACTTTGCTACAGTCCTCGGTGTAGGTTGCAGGATGTCAATGGTAGTAAAAACCGTACACGGGCGGCCACTCACCCTGAGTGCATTCTGCGTACGATTTCCGTAATTTCAATTTTCTTCCAATTATGGTAAAGTAATTAATACAACCTTGATGGAAACATGTTACAGTGCCGTCAGAAATTATGAGACCACCTCACATTTTAAGAGACAAGGTGGTAGCAATGATTTACTGACTTAGTTTTACAAAAAAACTATCATAAACCATATACCATTAGATGCGGAATTTTCTACTAATTAATATGAAGCAAATTTCCATCACATAACAATCCATACTTATTTTTTATCTCAATCGAAGGGCATATGCAACTGATATGAATAAAAAAACGAAAAGATATTTTCATTTTTTTATTCATTTTATTATTTTATTCATTTTTTATTTTTTTATGCCAAACTATTTGACTTTGTGAGATTACAGAATGCACAACACATAGTGATGACATCACGTTTTACCACTAACAAGCTATGTGGTCGGACACTGAAGAGATAACTTGATGACACTAATTCTATCACCAATGCTGTAAAAGAACAATGAAAGACTCCTGATTTACTTTACTAAAACAAGGAAAAGTTTCTGCATCTAATGATGTACAATATTTGGCAAATGAATGAATTAATATGGTGCCAGCAGAGGTGCAAAGTTGAACAAAGGCGAGAATTATTGGGTGGTCTCATAATTTCTGACAGCACTGTATATTGTAATTCCATGCGCAACAATTACCATTGCCTAGGAGCAGATAATTCCTTAATTGTGTGATCACCTCCGGTACCCTAGCCGCTAAGAACATAGGCTCTCCGGGTACCACCATAACCACAGCTCTCATCCTGTGGGATGAGAGTTGGGCTCAGCATTACAGGAACAGTGATGAAATGGCATGCTGCTTGTGAAGAGACCATCAGTTCCAAAGTGCCACGGTGACAGCTGTGATAAATTTGGATAGTTGCCATTTGTGCACACATGACAAGCAAAGTAAAGATTTTTGCAATGTTTTCCGTCCAACCAGCCATACGACATGTAACAAACCAGGCATAAGGTGAGTAAGAAAACAAAAAGCGGTGGATGCAATCTCCTTGCAGTTATGGCATTCAAGTAATTGCTCTTCTTATTCGTAATCGATTTAAAGAATGGATTTCCAATCACCCAAAAATATCAAAGCTATACTATAGCGAGAGAAAACATGCCAAGATCTAACCTTCACGGTATGAACAGCTTTATGTTATACACAGTGTCATGTAAATCTCAATATAGTTTCCTAGTTATGTAAGTTTTTCCTACTTAGTGACTGAGACAGGTGCTCAAGAATTCTACGCAACGATGGTAACTATTATATATGACAGAGCGGATTGACAAACTCGCAGTCTGTTAGTTTACTCACAAAACAAAATGCTGAGACCTGTTAAGATATGTCATGCCTACTTTCACTAGTATTACATGCTACAAATTTTTGCGCTTCGAAGTAAGTTGTGGTTTTGATCGGAGGAATGAGGAGGACATATTTACATGATACACAGGAGTGGTCACACAACTCCCAATTGTCCGTAGCTGACGAGTTTACATGCTACGAAGAAATCATTGCACAACTCCGCGTTTTCGATAATAGCCTGTTGCAGTTTTTAGCTACAGCGGGGCGCATATTTTATATCACGCCTGACACTATTAAAATGCTTCCTAGGTCAAATGTCAAAACGAGTGGCAAATTTTTTTTATCAGATAATATTTTTAAAACATGTGCGTTGAAAACAGAGCCGCATAGGGATGCTGTTATTACTGTAAGAATGTCACCAATGAAGACAATGATAATCCAAAGTCTGATCGCAAAGATTTATACAATAATACGAATACCGATGTTTACACCATATGCAATACTTGCAAATACCCTCCCTTGGATCGGAGATTTGAATCATTTCGAAGAATTACATATGCGACGTTTGAAACCATACACATGCAAACAAACGACGAAAATGTGTACCGTGTAACGCTAGTGTTTGTTAGGAATAGAAGTGAATAGCAGGTGGGGAGGGTATATCTATGGCAGCGTTAGCATATCCAACAAAGATATTCAAACACCGGGTTTGTTAAACTAGTATACGCCCTACAAATTGGTGTATTGGCTGAATCTTTTTAACTACCACCAGAACCACGAATCATCAGTCATACTTCATCTACATGTATACTAGTACCCAGGCAGGCCGGTGTGCTGTGTGAGTTCAGCAGGTATAAGTAACTGCATAATTATTCAAATATGTGGCATGGCAGGTGATTCGTACAAGTGATAGTGTTGGTCTACCAAGGTGCATGCGAGGTGTTCGAATTTCATTGAAACAAAATCTTTTTTCCTATTCTCCAAGCATGGCTTGAGACGAATGGGCATGGCTCTTATTATAGTAAAAGCTAGTACGCTGGCAGCCCTGTCCACCGTGTGAGATAATCATGTGTAATGCTTATATGACAGAGAAGTGCATAAGGCTTTGAAAAATGACTCGAGTCATTTTAATTCTCATCAAAAAATTAACAATTCAGTTCTTAATTCTTCTGCATACGTCGTGTAAGAACCGATTCAATTCACAATTCATTGCAAAAATATCTCCAATTCAATTCTTGATTCTTTAGCTATCCTAACCTCAATGACTCGATTCAATTCTTCCAAACAAACAAAATCAATTCTCCATCGATTCTTACCAAAAGTTGACCTATAAAAATATATCAAAATAACAACCTACAATCGCTAATTTAGCTACTCCCATTAGCTCAGTCTACTGACGGTTTGTATAGGAAATATCAACTGTTTCACTAGAGAATTTATTGCTATTTAGGGTAGAAATAATTCATGCCCACCATTTTTTGTTGACATAAACAAAAATGGTATTTTTGCTATAAACACAGAGTTTCTGTCATATAAGTTCAATTTAAAGCTTTGTAGAATCAGCAAAAAAATTCTGCACGCGGATGAAAACTCATTTAAAAACAACAACAAAAATTTAATAGTTTTGTAGTTTAGTGAAACCAGCTGCAAAAGAAAACCCGATGTTTTTGAATTTTGACCGAAACACACACACATTATCTAATATAAAAACGTCGTAGTCCAAAATATCTTTGGTCCAGTTTGAATAATTTCACTACCTGAAATATGTTTAGGTTGCTGTTTACAATATTTCTTTTCATTCATCCTAAATCGAAAATAAAAATAAATAAATCCACAATTTTATGCTGCTTTGTGAGTAAAAGAAAAACTAGGTAGTGGAACTGGTTTCAATATCAATTCAATTCAGTTATAAAGCTTATATACATGGTGAGCTTATTGTCAGTGCGCAGGCAAACCATAGGGATATACTACATTAGAGCTATACTATATTATTCACCAATAAAATATACTCATTGATATTGATATATTGTAAAAAACTTGTGCGGCTGACAACATCAGACTGCTCTGAAATCTTAAAATTGGCTCATGCCGAGTAACAGATTGGGTAACTTATGACTCGCTGTTCGTAATGGATTTTCTGTCAACGCAGTAATAAAGAGAAACAGGTACATGTTGACTCAAGTCATTTTGCTTATTGAAAGTAGAATATCAAGTCAATTCCTCTTCGGTGACAGTAAAGACTCGATCCAATTTAATTCTTACTAGTAAGATGCTTCGAGTCAATACAATTCTACAGTAAGTAAAATGTATCAGAGAATCAATTCATTTGTGAGATGAGCCTTACGGCTTGCTTGAGGAAGCATCTTAATTCGAGTGTACATCTCTTATAGGCATAATTATTCCATGCCCTGCATAATTATGCCCCTGCGAGGTGGTGCAGTTGGTAGCAGGCTTGGCTGTAGCCACTGGATATCCAAATTTGATTCCTGTGCGATGCATTTTTCCCAAAAGTTCTTAGCATGGACAGACACGGCTCTTATTATAGTAAAGACTAGCCAAATGCCTGGTATGGCAGGTGTGTTAAATAACAGCTTATAAACACTGGTAATATAGTTGCTATTGGCTAATTGAAGTAAACTACTATCCATATTGCTTACTAATAAGGGCCGTGAGAGCAAGCTTTAGCGAACACAGAGTCGTTATGCTATTTTAACCCAGATAATGACTCAAATCGTCCAATGAATCCATTTCATCCCTTGAAGCTTAATAGGTTAGCTCGCCACCTTGTGAACCCGCCTTGTGAACCCGCCTTGTGAACCCGCCTTGTGAACCCGCCTTGTGAACCCGCCTTGTGAACGGAGATTCGGGAGCAAATCTGCGATACAGATTTTAATTACTATAGATGGACTGACACCGAACGACACCGATAAACCTTGCGATTTTTGTATATAGAATATGCAAGAGGACAATTTGCTATTAAGAATACATCCAGCCGGTCAAGAATTTTTTTATATAATGTACTCTAGCAAACTTTAGTTACGCTATATGACAAATTATTACGATCAAAAAATGAAAGAAACTAATTTGTATAGAGAAAGCATGGCTTGAGAACGTAAAATCTGCTAGCGCAAAGCTGCTAATCTGCTAATTCGTTTTGGAAAGAGATTCTAATCTAGGGCGGTTTTGTGATGGCTGCGATTAACTGTTCGTTTTTGAGCTTTTAGGAACTTGTAATCATATTTCCAAATAATTTGCACCTACAACACAGCAGAGTAAGACATGGTGAGTCTTTTGATACCAAATAACTGTACTGTGAATTTTGTTGCAAGTCAACCTTTAAAGACAATTGTCAACATATATCATTTTACGCAGTCAATATGACACATCTGCTGCCAACACTTGACAGGATGTCTTCATACAAGTGCTTGTTGTTTAACAATGACAAAACCAATGTTATGATTCACAACTTAGAAAAGCACTCACTACTTAGTAGCCAGCAAGAACATTGGATGACTGCCATAGCATGACAGCAGCTGAGGAAAGAGTCTGTACTCATGCTTATACGGGATGGTGAAGAGCTGGAACTAACTTAGTTAGAGCAGATTACACACAAATTATACGCTAGTAATCAATACAAGCATATATGAACATGCTGGTCGGCTATCATGATGCAACAACAACAAATGCAAACCAAAGTCTCATATAATGACAGCTGGCTTCACTTGCAGAGCTAGTAACAAGTGAACACAACCGCATTGTTTATTCATACCTGCCGAACTGTTGTTAAAGGGTGATGAAGTTACACATTAGATTGATGACTGATTCACAAAGTTCTGAATCCCTTTGAGAATTTATGCTCTCATACAGACATATGGAGCAAAGTTTATCCCAATGATTTACTTTTGGGAAATATTAATTTCAGATTGTGAATACAACTTATATTTAAATGATCGGCACTGACATCTGCAAAGGTAGTAGGCCTACTATTCGATTTCTACTTATTTTAATTTTATATTACTTTACTATGGATTATATTACATTACTGTAATGTAATATTACATATTACATTTACATTATATTACTTTAACCTGGATATAACAAGACACGCCAATAGACAATAACTATCGTTCAACAGTCATTCACATCTGCACCGGAAAATATACATGTTTTATACTTCCTCGACCCCAAATGTGGAACCAAAAAGACTATTTTTATTCCAGTCTCCTAGTAGGTTTAGGGAGCATTAGTTGGGAATTCAGCTGGGGGATGATCGATAATGTTTCATAGAGACAGGATTGCAAATACCAAGAGGGAACACAAAGGTATGTAAATCACTATACCAGCCTTGGAAAAACTGTACAACTCATGTAGTGACTAGCAGGATACAAAGTAGGTAAACTGTTTACTAAAAATAGATTTGTTCATAACCCTGTTCAGCTATCTGAGTCATTACTGGTTGCACAATAGCCGTGGTCAGATTAAAAGCCTTTAATGTAGTGACTATATATTATATTACTTTAACCTGAATATAACAAGACACGCCAGTAGACTAACATCTGGTTCAAATGATGCTCACATTACATGGATGTTGAGCATTAATAGAGAAAGTACCATTGTACATCATATGCGGACATGTTTTCTGAGTCGCAAACACAGACGCCGAAATCACAAAACTAGCAGACATGCTCTATTAAGCGACATCTATTCTTATTTCTACTTATTATTCGTAAATGATTTGCTCGAAAAAATGAAAATTGATTTTGGTGACGCGGGGAATGCAAACCTTTTACCTTTCTTCTTTGTTAATCTAAAGAAATATTTAAATACATAATTCTAAATATTAATATTTTAAATATAATATAAATAGGCTATAATATTTAAATATAAAATTAGGAAAGCTTCAATGAATGCTGGTATCATGCTAAGCTCATTTTGGTCATGACACCTTCAGCGGGTCAAATATTCACATCCATAACAGGAAGCTGACAAACCTGTATGTGCCACTCAGCTAGAATTGTTGATATGTTACAAATAAATTTTCTTAATGCAGAAACGTCTAGAAGCAGTTCTTCATTCAAACAAGTTTCCATATTGCTTGCAAATCAATAACCATAGCCCATGTAATTCATAAGCCGTCAACAAAATTGGACGATATACGATATTCAAATACAAAAACTGTAATTATGTAATTAGACCGCTGGGGTCATTCAACTTCATTGAACTTTAGGTTACATAACTCGAATGAACATACTACTTAAAACTAGCTTCGTATGGAAGAGCCATTATATACAAATAATAGTGAATAAAAAATATAAGGTTATTTATAGTGGAAGTGTTAGTATATGAATACTTTGTATAGAAATGTCAAAAAATTAGATTATATATATATACGAATGATGGAACAAAAGCTTGGGGGAAATTGAAGGTTGCTTTAGTTGGTTCATATGACATCCAAACAACCTTCAGAAACTGCCAACATATGAATATTCTTCAGTTAAAAACTCCGCGTGCGCGCAAACTAACGGATGAGTCACTGAGTTACTGCAAAAATGCTTCAACCCAGGTCAATCAATTAACTAACGTATTTCTACAAATTCATTAACACTGTAAGATTAAATAACTTGAAGCAACCACAACAACAAGCCACAACAACAAGTACGCGGTGTACATAGATAAATCCATAAAGAGATTCCTGCTAGAGAGCTAATCTTTCTCAAGTAATATGGCATCATTCATAAAATAATAGCTAATGTAGTATGGCTGATCCAAGATTTTACACAAACATACAATTCTTCCATACCTTTGAGTATTATGGCCAAATATGGTAACAAAAGAAAAATTTGGTCTTGTTTAATTTAAATGCTACATATACACTGCCTTGAGGGGCTGGATATACTGCATATCAAACCATAAATTTTGGCTGCAACAGCCATCTTTAATAGCTCAAATGAGTGTAAAAGGTTTTAAAGACTACAAACAATTTAAAAGAAAATTATTGCGTCTTCTGCTGGTTGCTGCCTAACAGCCATGGCCACATCATTATCGCAGCTCCATTAGCTATGCTGGATTCATTAGTTTAATCAAGTCACCCTTCAAAAATATCGGTACAATATAGCGAATGAGGTCCTTTCCCAAATATGATATACTCTGTTCAGAAATGCTCTGGTATCTGCACTTATCTTTAACCGTGATATAAACTCCTTGGCAGATACGATATATACCGTGTGCTACTCATCCTTGATACCTGTCCTAATAGTTTGATCACAGTCACACACAGGAGAAAAGCTAACCTGTCATCAACAAACAGAGTAAATTTGCTCACCTTGATCTAAATCTTTGAGCTAGGTATGATCCAAATCGGAGTAGTTCGACAGCTGCTACAGATAGGACGAGTATGATACTGTTTACATTAACTACGAACGAATCTATAGACAAAATTCACTTCGATCGCTCGATACCGGTCCAAATTAGCACAGCCTTCGAACTAGCTACTAGCGCACTCATTGACTAGGCTAGCCAAGCTTTTGTATCGCCAGACAATATAATAGCTTCTAGTCTCACTACAAAGAAATTGATTTAATCTGGCAGAAAAGCTCTTACAACAGATCACTAACACAGATCAGGCTGAGGCAGGACGTAGTGCGGCACGTGAAGCACAACGTCGCGTCACATGGCGCTCAGGTCACACTTCACTAGTCGTGATGATTGACACTACCGAGTCAACTGTCTGGCAAGCTCGTAGCCTTAAAAGATTGGCAGTGATCAACAGGTGCTAGTTCATTATAGCTATTAGTCAAAAACCAGAATTGAGAATATGTTTAAAATCAGGGCAAAAAGTAGGCCATGCTCCAATTTCCAAAATTGACAAAAATACTAGAAATATTATATCAGCTGCTACTTTTTGTTTTCATGTCATACAGAAATGAGAGCGCATCTGACAGAAAATAATTGGTTTTCATGGATAAACTATGCTTGGCAACACAATATTGTATGTACATATACATATTGTATATTAACTCTCAGGATCACCCCCCCCCCCATTTACCAACACGTCAATCATTTTTTCTCCGGATTAGGCAATAACTTAACTGTACATGCAAATACATTTCACTTACAAAGACACATTTATGACTGACTGGTGCCAAAATGTTAATGCTCAAAAATAGTATTTGTATAAATACTTTAATGTACCTTCTATTTAACTAAGATTTAATAAAAAAAATTAAATATAAGATTTCTAAGTTTTCACAGCGAAACTTTGGATAAGCTAAATTTTCCAAACATACATAAAAATTACTGTTTAAACCTAAAAACTATTTAAAATTGCTGCTTGATTTTTTGAAAAAGAACGTTATCTATCAGTTCAACTGCCAAGCAATGTTTGACTTACTCTTCCTCCCGCGCTGTTCCATCTCTATTGACAGCAAACACTACCCACAGGCATGTAAATTGAGTTGTGAGACTTTTGTTTACTCCTAACAGCATACCAAAGCAGCTAGCGTTCTGTTTGTCTTTTGCCTTGTTTATAGGAGTGAGCCTGCAACTACTGCCACGTATGTCGTATGTACTGCTCGCCGTCGAGTGTGAATACTTACTTGCTGTCAAAAACGAAAATGTGGTAAGCAAGAATAGAGATGATAACCTCTGAGTTTACACATGAGCTGAACTCATGACCAGCTGCCAAGAATAAAAGTTTACCCAAAAATTTCTGTAAGCACAGGAAGGTTTTTGTCATAATATAAATATTTCACGTGTGCGTGAAGACAACTCTGAAGTTCAGCTAAGTACCATCCCTGTCGTTCAGAATACTCCATCAGGCTGTAGTCAGGTAACCATCACAAATTATTAGAGACACACTCGCCAGTTTGTGAGCTCTTACAAGTTCTAGTTTTTGTCTTTTAAAGCTGTGTTAGTGTGTCTCTATATACATGTAGATATATAGATAGATAGATATATAGATAGATAGATGGATAGATAGATAAATAGATAGATAGATGAATAGATAGATAGATGGATAAATAAATGGATAGATAGGTAGATAGATACATAGATATATAGATCGATAGATAGATACATAGATAGGTAGATAGATAGATACATAGATAGGTAGATAGATACATAGATAGATAAATAGATAGATAGATAGATGAATAGATAGATGGATAAATAAATGGATAGATGGATAGATAGGTAGATAGATACATAGATACATAGATAGATAGATAGATAGATAGATCGACAGATAGATACATAGATAGGTAAATAGATAGATTGATAGATAGATACATAGATAGGTAGATAGATAGATACATAGATAGATAAATAGATAGATAGATGAATAGATAGATGGATAAATAAATGGATAGATCGATAGATAGATAGATCGATAGATAGATACATAGATAGATAGATCGACAGATAGATAGATAGAGAGATAGATAGATGGATAAATACATAGATGGATAGATTAATAGTCAGATGGATAGATAGATGAATATATAGACGGATATATAGTTGGATAGAGGGATAAATAGATAGACGGATAGATAGAAGGTTAGATGGATAGATAGATATAGATTTCTCACAGGGCTCTCAGACTACGACTCAATCCAAGAGTTGCTATTTCTGACACTACTGTTATAATGAAACATAGATAAGTGTAAGAGGCAAGGAACATCAGAATCAAAAGCATGGTAACAAAGAATGGCTCAACATCTGCTAACAGCAAGCCAGATTGCAGAAACAACAGTGGAGCTATTTATAAACATTATATTAAAGTCACTTTGGGGTCAAAGTTACATTACTCTACTAGCAAGTATAATAAGGAGTAAGGCTTATTCTGGCTAAAAGGTCTGCGAACTCGGCCTACTTCCAGCTATCCCGCTGTTCCGCGCTTCAGCACCACCCCCTCTCCTTCTGATAGTACATGGCTAATGGTCACTTCCTCATTGGCTGGATAGAAAACAGGGCTATCATTATACCATTATATGTATAAGTTCATGTAAATATACGCTTGAAGCCTTTCACAGAATTTCCTGGTTTACTAGTCTACTGAACTACTAGCCCTATAGGCAGAAGTGTTAGTTAATTAATGCTTGTCTGCTGTCGCCAATGATGAAAGTTATAGCAATATCAAATGACACTAAAATATGTAGCTTCCTTTTTGCCGTGTACTGAGCACTAACACCCATGCCATTGTCTAAAGGAATGCATAATAAGCAAATTTTTCACATGTCTATCAAAAGTGAAGCACATTTTGATTAATTTAGGGAGCAGTTCTGTCTAAGGATAATGAATATATTACCAGCAACTGCACTTTTACTGGTACAGTCGACTCCCGTTTCTATAGAGTTAATGTTCCCAAACTTTCGATTGTCTGGGCTTCAGATGATTGTCCGATGTACACATTTCTGTTGAATGAATTATGAATTTGACCAATTATAGGCCCTCGTCGCAGACGATGTGAGTGACGCCTGCGCTTGAGTTTCCTACCATAGTGTTGCACTGTTACATTCATTTGTTAGTATTACTGTTATTAATAATATACTGTACCCTATTGCAGGTATAACCATATTTAACTCTCTCATGTACACTGTATATGTATATTGTACCATACTGTAACCTAGGAGTATGTGTACGAGACAATACAGGCTGTTTAATGTACAGAGCTGTACAGTACTCAACTTTTTGTCTGACTTTTTTATCGTCTGAACATGATCCACTCTGTTTTAGTTCGAACAAGTGAGGGTATTTGCGACTCGTTATAATGCGGCTAAATTATTATAATTACTCCAACAATGACCATGTAGCGAATCCAATAAAACATTTTTTACCATAGCGTAATAATGTAACGTTATACAATGATGTACAAAATTACATTCATTTTTTCATTCACAACTTTATATGCCTCAACTTAATATAGTTTTAAACAATATTCCGATTATATATATTACTTTATTGGCAATAATTTCATTTTAAACAAAAATGCTTTCTAAATTATGTCATACAAAAATCATAAAACAAAAAAGGCAACAATAAAACCCAATAGAATAAAATAGCTAGTTTGACAAACAGTGTTTAAAATACCTTTCACTACTAAGAAACAGGTATTAGGTGCAAGATTGTTACGGCAGCTAGCAATGATATTTTTAAAATAATTGTTAGATGTTGTATTCAAATTGTTCACATCACGGAAATGAGTTGAAAACCTGTAACTGTCATGTAAAAAACACAAACCATGAATGATCTGGTTTATTATTTGGTCGAAAAGTTTTAGAATAGATGGCGAATTTTTTTAATAAAATTGCTAAATCTGGCGATTTATGATTAGTTATTAGTAACATCGCCACTGGAGTTCCATGGATTTGTCATCTCTTGTGTTAGTATTATCAACTATCTCCAACTAACACTATCTAGGTAACTTAGGTTTTCAGAGAGAACTATCAGACTCCCTGTGTGTACGGATTTTAACGATTGGGGTACACTCAAGGTCTCCAAACTCTAATCTCATTCTCCTCATAAATTTAGGAAAAGTTCCGTAATTTTTGCTCCGATCAGAGTACACGATGGTACGCAATAACTGGGTCTGGTGAGGTCTGTTGACAGTGGGTAAGCGCAGGGGGGACGAATTATTAGCAAGATCTTAGCCTAAGACCTTAATAAATATTTTCATGTTTTTAGGCTATGATAATCATATGATCTGTACTGAAGGAGTTACGTATACACTAAAATCTTTTTAAAGATTCATGAACATGTCAATCACGTCACTAAAAATGGCATATAGCAGATAACTCCAATTTGGTGTGAACACCTAGGATTAAATGAATGCTTGTCATGTATCCATTTCACAATGAAATCACAATTTCCTGTTGAAAAGTCAAGCATCAATGACTGCAGTTTTGCTACACCGGCTATTAAAGGCTACATGATACAAGCTAGATACAATTACAGCGAACACCTTGTGAGCATCATGTGATCATCTGTGTCAATTACAAAATGTCTCTTGATGCAGATGAACAAGGAGTTATATGCTTACCCGAGTCTAGCGAAGTCCTATCATGTTAAATAACGAGAAGCATACGACCTCAATGATATAGACAGGATCTATATTGACTAACTAATTTGATTTGGTTTAGGCGATCTGACTGAAAAAATATTTCAAGATTAAAATCTTGATTGCAAAACTTGATTGCAGTTAAAACACCCAACAAAAAAGACTTTTTCAAAAACGGCATCAACTTCCCGTTATTCCCTCTTGTTATGACATTGACTATAGCGTTCAAATTGTAATATTTTGCATCTCTATTGACATATACTTTACTTGTATTTACTCATGATTGTTAGAATAAAACTTCAAATATAGCCTCAAATACATTGCTACGAATTTTTTAAATGATTTAAAGGTAAGTTTGTTAAAAATTGTCCTAATGTTTTCCTTTAGATGCTGTGTAAACATGTACCTGATGCCGATGAGACTGTATGTTTATCACATACAAACAACATGCACGACTACTGATGTCATTTTTGCTAAAGTCTGGGCTGATTTATTCTTCTGAGTGTTTTAACTGCAATAAAGTTTGCCTATTTCAATCTTCAAACATCCTGGCAGTCAGATCACCTAAAACGACAAACAAAATCTTAAATGTTAGGAAATTGTTTATAACTTTTGATAAAATATTTTAAAATTTGATGTAGTAACCCTTTAAGAAGGGATGGTCAGGTTATATGGATAACCCATTATAGGTATAACTTTATTCAGATAACACCAGATGTTTGACAATTATTTGCTACCCAGATAATAAAGTTTGACTAATCTATGTTATGGCAATGAAAGGAGGATGGTCATCTGGTATCCATATCAATAAATCCTGGCATTTGGCTAATTTCATCCATACATCGCACGCATATGCTCCGTGTTGTGTATCGCGGATTTTTAAAACTTCGTCTGGTTCCTAAGAACCAGGCTGGTAAACACCAATCTGCTTAAAATCTCAATAACGCCCCTTCGCAAGCATTGAGAACAATTATTGCCCTCAATGAACATGTTCCTGGATTGTTGTCATGAAAACAGTTCAGTATAGCAATTTGTGTTGATAATGTACAAGTGTGATGCACAATTCTGATTGAAAAGGAAAACTCGTTGCTTAATGCCAAAAGAAGATAACATTTAATCTGTTGATTTGAACTTATTGACATATATTTTATTTGTAGCTGTTCATGTATTTCAACTTCCACAATTAACACCCAAATTTCAACCGCTCATCTTCAGCTAATAATGAAATGACCTACAGGGCAACACACTTGTTTTATGTAAAAGCACATAGATAGTACATTATCTTAACTTTTCCGGCTAAGACAAGCATTTAAACAATTAGAGGATGTATGTAGGCGCCTTCACTAGAGAATAATAACCTTTCTATCTCTCAACAAAACACTCTTTTCGGGGCGATGATTATCTCCAGATGTTTTGCAGACAGATAGCTTATCAGCATGAGAAAATCTCTATTCTTCTAACACGTGTTCATTAGTGTATACTGCGTATTACAATATAATGCAAAACTAGTTGTTTTGCTAATCCGGCAACTAATCTTTTACCACTCTAAGCACCTGCAGGGCATGCCACTAGCTAATGCTGAATTGCGCAAACCACCATAAGCTTATTAGGAAGCCTCACCCTTACGATGCACAACCAGATTATGGATGGCCACTCAACCATTGTGACCCAAGCAGAGTGGTTGGCATTATACAGTCTCAGTTATAGTAGAATTGGTCTGACCTGTTTTGGCTATGTTAAATTTGGTCCAATCAATTAATGCCAGCCATGTCAAATTTGGTCCCATTACCGTTGGGCTAGTTAAATTTGGTTCAAACAGTTTTTGCCATGTTAAATGTGGTTCAGTCAGTTTCTGCCATAGTAAATTTGGTCCAGTCAGTTTCTGCCATGTTAAATTTGGTCCAGTCAGTTTCTGCCATAGTAAATTTGGTCCAGTCAGTTTCTGCCATGTTAAATTTGGTCCAGTCAGTTTCTGCCATATTAAATTTGTTCTGATCAGTTTTGGGTGTGTTAAACTTTGTTCAATAAGAAGCAAGGAGGCTTTGAGTTTGATTAAGTGAAATACTATTAAGGGATTCAATTATTGTCTTAACTTACAGCTGTCAGCTTTAATTAACACATTGTTCAATTTATGAAAGTCACATAAACAAAAACAGGAAATAGAAACAATGACTTAACCTTTTGATATGAAAATGCTTTCCTGTGAATTTGATTGGCCAATTTAATTGTAGCAAAAAAAATTTATATGCTATTAATATAATTACATAATGTATTAGCTGATATTGTTTCTAATTTAGTTTTAGATTTTAACTCATTGAAATAATGTCAGTCATGTCCGATACAAACATAGACTTGTAGGAAACTTCCACTCAGCTGATGATTTGCAACAGGTGTGTTGTCAAGTGTTTGTAGTTCGGTCTGTCCCACTATGGCTGATTAGTATCTAGCAATAAAGAATCACAGAAGATTTGATCCTGAAACCTCCCGTTCAACAGGTGATAAACTAACCAATTGAGCTACATGAGATGCTGTGGATTCATTGGGCGATAGGAGTCATTATTTAGGTTAAAATACGTATAGCACGGTTACGGTGAAACGTCACTAAAGCTTGCTCTCACGGCTCTTATAACTAAGTTTAGCAATAGGGATACTATCTTACTCGAATTAGCCATTTGCAATTTGCTAGGCTAATGGCAATTGGCAGGCAACTACATTACCTGCCACTGTTTATAAGCTGTTTTTAATACCCATGCAACGCTGGACATTCAGCTGATGGTTTTATATGTTTTGTTGATATTTACCATCTGACACACATTTAACTCGACTTAACTAAATAGGTTGGCCTATTTTGACTAAATGCAAATTGTTTTGTTAACTAATACATTTTAAAATAAGTTATAAAGATGATATAAATACCAAAAAGTCTAACGGCTTCATCAATAAATTATATGCAGTGCTAGCAGATTTATGCCTTAATCATTAAGTTTTTAAAAACTTCATAAGTAACATTGAGCTTTATTATAAGCAATTTAAAGCAACTATAAAAAAGCACTGTATAAGAAATAAAAAATATCAAATTAAAAGTTTTGTCAATTTTGACATCAATTTTGTGAATATACAGGAGATGTGTTCTCAAAATTGATAATAAGGTATGGAAAATGTTTCTTCATAACTTCACCGGTTTGATAGGCTAACTTTGTTAACTTCACTGGCTTATAGTTGATAGCTGAAACAATTTTAGCTCATGTTTAAGCATTGCTTCAAGCCTACAGTTTCAATATTGATTGATGCAGATTTTCCTTTTAATCTTAGCTTTTACATATTAACACACTAAAAATAAAATATTAAATTTCAATGCAACAAACTGTTTAAATTTTCTGTTATCCAGACAAAACTTGCTATAACTCAGTCTTTATTCCAGTATCAAATCCCAGCGGCATATATTTAAAAGTTATCTCACATTGACTAACAAGAGAAAACAAATTCTACTTAACTAACTTGAAAATTCTTTTTTTCCTGTTTAGGCACAGAAAAAACTAATTTGAATTTGCTTATATAGATTGCTACTCTATATAATCAAAGCCTCTACCCTGAGGTTAGTAATATTTTATGAGATAAATACTGGTATAGAGGTCACATCACAATCAAACTGATGTAACGGGTGGTGCAATCTTTTGTTAAAAAACCAGGAAATCGATAAATAGCAAAAAGTTGCAGCTAAACTACTTTGGTAAAGCTCAATTTAGTTGTAAGCTCAGTTGTAACCTAAGTTTGGGTTTAGTGGAGCAATTTGTGATTGGTAGATACAATAGTCACTACATTTTTCACAGGATCTGTGATACAGAACCTAAATTGAATCAGGCTATTTTTACACAGAAAAGAGCTACAACTCCTTTAACTTCTGGAGTTCAGTTTTTACCGGTGTGGCTGTTTATTGCTTTGGTTAAAATACTCATATTTGGAAAACTTTGTTTAAATATAAATGTTTAAAATTTAAATAATTCAGTTTAAATTCTGTTTCAAAAAGTTTTGAATTGTATGTTTAAAATGTAATAAGACCTGTGAATAGGAAAATCGCAAATGATAATTAAACAAGCTATTTGGAAGCAACTGTACTATATTTGTGGGTAGCATTTGATAGAAATGGATTCCGGAACCTTCCTGATTATTTGATCAAATTCAAGTCTGGTATAATAGCTGCTAAAAAGCAAAATAAACTGAAACAACAGTTATATACAATTGTTAAAATTTGTATTGTTTAAATTGAACAATAATTTCTTGAATAATTATTAAAATGAATAAAATCATAAAAAGTCACAAGAGGGTGTATGTAGGTTTTGCATGTTAGCTAAAGAATATACAGCTTTTGGCACTGGCTGACATGTCACCAACCATAAAAACACTCTCAGTTGGTTGTTTCAGATTGTCATAAGCAAAAGTTTGACCTTCAACCTTGAAAAAGCGCGATTAGACACCAAACTTGGCAGATCTGTCAAATAGCAAAACGACAGAGTCCGGGATTGCAAACTCGTCTCTGTACACTGCGAAACGGGCAACACTGTCCATTCTCAAAAACACAAAGACCTTTACAAATTGGTGAACAGGCATACGATCTGGCAATTTTTCAACACTGTTTGAAAGAGAATGGTAAAATTCATATACATTGTATATCGGCTGTAGTGAACAAGCAAATAGCAACCAAGTTTTCCGCGAAGTACTAATCTAACGAACATACCATAGTAAAACTATCACTAGCCTCACTTGCCAAAAGCTTCAGCTTCAGTGGGGTCTGCTTTCGTTTTAAAGTAAATGCCACATTGACAAAATGAACCCTTTTAGCAAAAATGGCGATTATTAGACAACTAATTTTTAATCAAGAATATTTTTTTAGTGAAACCTCTACCGTGCATTTCTTTAAGGGTGACATTCATTGGTTGAAAGCAGCAGTTAAAAGTTTGAACAGAGATTGTATCATACAGAATTTGAACTCACAACATTCTGCATCAACACCTAACACACTACTACCCGCACCAATCAATCACCTTTGACTGCTTAGGAATTATTGTGTACATACTTATTCTTGGTGCGCTATCAGCACACCTGATGATCTCTCAGAGCACAGCAGACAGCCA